>NW_027185712.1:8422559-8473123 GCF_028583685.1 Petaurus breviceps papuanus | reverse complement strand
CCCCCCAAGGACTTTAAATCTCCTGGAAGGGGATGATCAGGTTTCATTTCCATATTCAAATACTTTTTAACAAATAAAACTAAAACAGAAAAATACACTGAACAAGTCACTTTAACCATACTTGGCCAAAAAATTTCATGGAAAACTTAAAAGGCGAATCTTACCTGAAAATAAATGTTCTCTAGTTGTTATTTTAATTGTGATTTAAAAAAAAAAACAACAGAAACAACTTTTTTCTGATCTATTGGACTGATTAACAAATGGTTGATAAATTTGCCATATAGTCATTTTGGAACCATAAGTTAAAAGAACTACATCAAACGTATTATTTTCTTCACATTAAAGGAAGACCTTTTTGTATCACTGGAAGTCAAAACTAGAAGGAACCTTCATAAGGAGTGCCTGAGATCACAAAAAAAAGTATCAATAAATCAAGACAAATCAATTGTTGTGTCTAAAAATTTGTTTTCCCAATAACTAGAAAAATGGAACAGGGTGGAAGTAAGTCAATCTGGTGGTGCCACATGGGGACTACAAGAAGTCCCAGGTTAATTTTCTTTGGGTATTATTCTTGATGCAACGTTTTAATCCTGGAATGTTCAGATAGCTATGAAGAAGGAATTTTTATCTATCGATCACTAAGACAACTATATGTACATGTACACATGTACTTATACATATGTACATATATAGCTACACATGTTATATATACGTATTTTATATATATGCTATCGTTTGTTTTTTGTGAAAACATAATATATTTTGGATTTTGCTGATTTCATTAAATTAATCATTTATTTGACAGAAATGATAAAATGAATTAATAATTCCTTTAGAATTTGTTAGACACAAATCCTTAAACATATATGTATGTATTTATGCATATACATGTATGTATTTATGTATACATATATTTTTCACCCCTAAATTTTCTTACAGTCCTAAAATGCTATAGAAGCATCTAAACAAAAAGGTTGTACTTTCATTTAATAAAGTGAGAAAGATCTTAAAATATGCAACCAAAGAAATCTACAAGTAATAAAACCTCCTTCGCCAAAAGTAATATTCATCAATATACTTGACTGTTCTATCTATTCAATACAATTATGGAAATCTAAAATATACCATAGATATTGATTTGGTTTCCCCATAAAAATACCTATTACAAAAATTAAGATATTGGGGAAGCAAATTAAGTTGTCATTTACATTATTAAAAAAATAAAAACTGTTCTTCTAGATTTCAACTTGGGATGTGCCTTACCAAAACCCATAAAACAGATACAGTTCTGGAAGCAAATATTTTCAAGAGCTTCTAATAGAGACTCCTTTTTTGCAGTTATCAAAATAATTAGCATTTATATTATTACACTGGAATTATGCTAAAGTAAGACTCACTATAGAGAAGTTAGTGGTCATCAAGACTAATTAGCATTTAGATGATTGGACTGGAAAGTCCCTAAAACACTTTCTGTCATAGATTGAAATACAGCAATTCTTGCATTTGTATATTAAACCTGATTGTAACACCAGGCCCTCCATAGGAAAGAAATTGTGACGTGTCAGAGAAAGCATTGGTTTGGAGAGAAAGATCCTGGGCTTATATCCCAGTTCAACTACTTCCTTGTTGTGTGACCTTGGGCACCTTGAGCTTACCTTCACCTTCCCTACCTATAAATTGTGGTAATGATATGTGCTCTATCTACCTCAAAAGTTTTACATGAGGAAAGACTGAAAGATTTTAAAGTTCTATGCAAATGTGCAGTATTTTTGATATTCATAGTGTGAATCATCTAAACTCTTGAGTAGCCTCTCATCTTAAAGAGACTGTATTCTAAGACCAGCATTTTAGCTTGATTGCAGTAGAAGACTTGTTGTTCAGTCACATCTGACACTTTGTGACCCAATTTGGAGTTTTCTTGGTTGAGATACTGGAGTGGTTTCCCTTTCCTTCTCTAGCTCATTATACAGAGGAGGAAAATGAGGCAAATATGGTTAAGTGACTTGCTCAGGTTTGCCCAGCTGGTAATTGTCTGAGACCAGATGTAAACTCAGGACGATGAATCTTCCTGACTCCAGGCCTGGTAGTCTATCCACTAAGCTACCTAGCTGCCCTTAAGGCAGAATTATTCAAATCTATATTTTAGTTGCTTCAATACTATCACCCTAATAATAGCTAAACTAGCTTTATTGTCCCCAATTTTGGGGACAATACTTTAAGGGAAATCTGCACAAATTATTTTACTCTCACATTATCATAGGAGGTAGATGCTATTTTCTCCATTTAAAGTTGAGGAAACAGGAAAAGTAAATTAATTTGCTCAGGGTCATACAACTAGTAATTATCTTATACCACATTTGAACACCAGTTTTCTTGGCCCTAGGTCCAATGCTCTATCCACTACTTCATCCTAATAAGAAGACTCACTGGGCAGAGTAGACTAAAACAAAAATAGTTTCTAAGAATTGAAAGTGAAGAAATATTAGGATATGGAATTCAAGTACCTAGTAGCATTTCTAACTGAATTCAAGTGACCAAATACAGATGAACTATGTACAAGAATGAAAGGGGGAATGTTTTTGTGATTCCTGAGCTATTCCTGGGTATCTCTGAAAAAAATTATTAAGGAGGAGAGGGAGGGAATGAGAGATTCAAGAATAGGAATAGGCAAACATTTTTCTGATATTCATGAAAAAGATGAAATCTTCAAATTATTGGAAGGTGAAATTGATTCTGATTCCTAGTGAAATATTAAAACATTTTATTCATGGATAATTTATGGACATTTAGGAAGAAAAGTAGTCCCAATCAGACTATCAAATATTATTTTATAGACTAGAAACAACAATAAAATTCATCTGGAAGAGCAAAAGGTCAATAATATCAAGTGAATTACTTGGGGGGGGGTGGGAGTATAGCAAGATGGTCTAGCCATACAAGATCTCAAACTATATTATAAAGCAGTGATCATCAAAACACTATGGAATTGTCTAAAAAAAATAGAGTGGTGAAACAATGGAATAGATTAGTTACAGAATACAGAGTAGCAAATGACCATAATTATCTAATGTTTGATAAGCTCAAAGATCCAAGTTTTGGGGACAAGTACTCAACCTTTGAAAAAATCTGCTTAGAAATCTGGGGAAAGTTTAAGAGAGAGTAGGTATAAATCAACAACTCACACTATATACCAAGATAAGGTCAAGATGGGTACATGTCTTAGAGATAAAGGGTGATACCATGGACAAATTAGGGCATCATGGAATAGTTTACCTGTTAGATCTATGGAGAAGGGAAGAATCAATCACCAAACAACAGATAGAGAGCATTATGAGATATAAAATGAATAATATTGATTATATTAAATTTTAAAAAGTTTTGCACAAACAAAATTTATGCAGCCAAGATTTAAAGGAAAGTAGAAAGCTGGACAGAAGAGAGGGGACAGCAACTATTTTTTACAAGTGTTTTTTTTTGTTTCTCAAATATATAGAGAACTGAGTCAAATTTATGTTAGTCCACAATTGATGTGGTTAAAGAATATGAACAGATAGTTTTCAGAAGAAAAAAATCAAAGCTATCTATAGTCATATGAAAATGCTCTGAATCACAATTGATTAGATGCATTACAATTAAAAGAACTCGAGCTACCACCTGAAACCTATCATATTGACTAATATAAAAGAAAAGGAAAATGTTGAATGTTGGAGGGGATGTGAGAAAACTGGGATTCTAATGTACTGTTGTTGGAGTTGTGAACTGATCCAAACATTCTGAAGAGCAATTTGGAACTATGTTCAAAGAAAGAAAAAAAATTTGCATATCCTTGGACCCAGCAATACCACTACTAGATCTGTTATCCAAAGAGATATTTTTTAAGAGGAAAAGGACCTATTTATATAAAAATATTTATACAGCTCTTTTTTTTTGGTGGCAAAGAACTGGAAATTGAGGTGATGTCAATTAATAGGGGAATGACCAAACAAGTTGAGTTACATAATTTTGACGGAATACTACAGTGCTACAAGAAATGATGAGTTGGATGGTTTCAGAAAAAAACCTGGAAAGACTCACATGAAGTGATTCAAAATAAAGTTAGTAGAACCCAGAGAACCTTACACAACAGAATAGTAATATTATAGGATGATCAACTATGAATGACAGCTATTTTCAGCAATAAAATGATGGAAGTCAATTCCAAGAGACTCCCAATGGAAAATGCTACCCATCTCCAGAAAAAGAACTGATAGCATCTGAATACAGTTTCTGCTATACTATTTTTCATTTTCTTTTGTGTGAGCATGTGTGTTTGGTTTGTGTTTTCCTTAGCAACATGACTAATATGGAAATATGTTTTGTATGACTCTACATGTATAACCTATATCAATGTGTTTACCATCTCAGAGAGGGGGCAAGGGGAAGGAAGAGAAAGAATTTGGAACTCAAAATGTTTTTTAAATAATAAAAGTTGTTTTTACATGCAACTGGGAAAAATAAAATATTTTTTGAAAGTTAAAATAAAAGAAAGCAAATTAGTGATCACTACACTGACCCAATAGAACTTCATCAAAAATAGATGTTTCCTCTCTGCTACCCTATGAAGCCAGAGGAGATGGTCTGCAGGGGTGTAGAACCTTTAGCCTTGAGGCCACATGTGGCTTTCTAAGTCCAAGTATATTTTTTGACTGAGTCCAAACTTCACAAAACAAGTCCTTTTATTAAGAGGACTCTAGTCAGAGCGCTAGCTAAGGTCTTTGCCTCACGGATGTAAAATCAGAGTTACAATGAGCCAAAGAATAACAAAGAAGAGGGAACTCAGGTCCAAGTGTAATTTACAGACATCACCTGTAGCTGTGATTGGCTAGCATAACTATACTCAATATTCCCAATAAAAAAGATCATTGGCATAAATTTCTGTGTGAAAGTCTCAGATTATGTTCAGGATTAGATCCAAATCTTTTGATCCCCTTCTAGGTGTGACCTGTTGAACATTTCCTGTTTTCCTAGCAATTCTCATTAGCACCGACCCTCATTTTTTTTATAACAAAATGAAGTTGACAAAGATGTTCTTCCTCTTTTCTGAACAATATTTCAAATGGACAAAACACAGGGAATCGTTAGCATCCACTGCTGGTGGAAAATGTCTATGTCCTGAGAATTTGGGGAGGGAACCCTGGACCATTGTGGGGATGGTGTACAATTATCACCAATGTCATGGAGCTACATAAGCAGATGTATACTGTTTTGAAGAGCATTCCTCGTTTGAATGAATGTCCCTTAAGAAATGCATAGCAACTTGCTGATGACCCCTTTGTGAGACATCTTGACACTTTAACTGGAGAAAGAAGATTCTTTGAAAAGGGGGGCAGGAAATAACTTCTCATTCATATTACAATAAATTCACGAGTCTGTTGTTTAACCAATAGCCCCTGACTATATTCTAACTAGATATTGATATCTGGCCCTGCCATATCTAGACCTGTTCTCTAGGAGCTAGGAAGAAAAAGGCTTTCCAGATGAGGATTGGCCTTTCTGTGTGCTACATCATTTCTGCTTCAGGAATGAGAGGGCCTGAGCACTAAATCTCATAGAAAAGTCTGGGATGAATAAGCCAGTGAGGATGAGACCCAGATATTCTGAATGGCTTCCTGACTTTTTTTTTTACAATTCCTTTGTATTAGAATGCAGTGTGGGGAGCCTTGCAGACGTAATTTAAAATGGATACAACAAACTTAAGACATTGTAGAAATAATCTTCCTGAGTTAAAGAAAACTCATATTTTTTGTACACCCTTAAGCCAGGACATGTTCTGTGCACCTGGAATAAGAAAACATATCCCATTACATTTCTAAAAGAAAATGACTAGATTTTTCCAGACTCAATACATTTCTGTTTTTTTGAAAAAGATCATTGGATTAATACATCAGGAGAGGGTTGAGGACCTAGCATACTCAGTTACAGCTAGATATTTAACCAAAAAAATATTTCTTGTTAATCCTGTGGATAAAATGGATATATAGATAATAAGACTGTTAATTGCCTTCAGAAACTGTTTGAATGACCAGTTCAAAAGAGCAATGATCAATGAATCACTGTCAACCTGGAGGGGGTATATTTAGTACACTGTGCCAGACATTTTTCTTTGGCTTTGCTTTGCTTGATCGGCTTATCAACCATTTAAATCAATGTAAAGAAATAATACTTATTAGATTTGTGGATAATGCAAAGTAGAGAGGGATAGTCAACTCCCTAAATGAAAAAATTGGAGTCCAAAATAATAGCCACATGCTAAAACCATCAGTAAACAAAATTAAATTTAAAAGTTTACATATTTACAAAGTTTATGTAATTAAGTTAAAAATTTGACTGCTTAAGTACAGAACAAGAACAGTCATTAGATTTCTTTTTTTTAGAACTTTTAATTCATGTGAGAATGGGAATGGACTAAATAGGATTTAAAAGTGTCATGTGATTGCCATAGAGGCAAATGCAATTGTTAACTACATTAAATGAGAGACATGCTCAGTCTGTCATATATTGCCTTCTTAGACCATACCTTTGGCAGTACAGTGAGTCTGGATTTCGTAGTTAGGAATACTATGAATTAACTGGAACATGCCTTGTAGAGGGTTCCCAGGATGTTGAAGGGTCTTGTGAATATGTCCTAGGAAGATCGGTAGAGGGAACCACACATGACTAGCCCAGAAAAGAGTTGGGGGAATATAATAGCTATTTCCAAGTATTTGTAAGGCTTCCACATAGACAAGAAATAATATTTTTTCTGTTGGCCCTAGAGGGCAGAATTAGGACCAATGGATGAAACCTGAATAAGAACACATTCAGTCTCAGTAAAAAAGGGAAAATACAATTTCCTCAGAAAACTGCTGTCCAAAAGAGGCTGCACTTTATCATGAGTTAGGCAAAGAAGGACTGGATAGTCACTTTGTAGGTGTACTGTGGGACAGACAGATTCATGCTGGAGTACGTTTGCCTAACAGGGCCTCTTAAATTTTGTCCACCTGTGACTCGTTCAGCACTTCTTAAACCGTGGGTCATGAGCCCATATGGAGTTGTGACCCACAGTTTAAGGAGCACTGACCTAAGTCACTTCTGAAATCATCTCTAACTGTAAGAGTCTACAATTTCATGCATCTTATAGCATACATACTTCACAGGGTTATTGGGATGATTAAATGAAATAATATATGAAATGTACTTGGTACAGTGCCTAACTCAAAGTAAGTATTTAGTAAATATTTTTAGCTTATTTATCTTCTTTTCCAAATCAACAGTGAGAGTCATGATTTGTATAATATTTTTTTTTATTTCACAAAACCAACAAAAATTCCTTCCATTACCTCATTGGAGTCTCTATTAGTTAATCAACACCTACTATGGAGATATTTGCAGACAACTAAATACAAGAGAAAAAAACTATCTAGCAGATATTAACAATCTGGGGAATCAAGAATATTTCTCTTGAAGGCAATCTCAGTTGACCCAAGTCTTAAAGAGTATTGAGGTTTCCTTTTGTCAATGATAAGGAGATTGACCATTCCAGGCATGGGGAGAATTATATAAATATGGGAGATCAAATGTCAAGAACTGGGAACATCAAATATAACAATTTGGCTAGATCTGCAGTAGTTATATGTAAACAGCATGGAAGATAATTTGGTGTCATATTATGAAGGATGTTAAAAGGCAATCAGAGATGTTTGTATTTTAAAATAGAGACAATAAGAAGTCAATGAATTTCCTGATAAGGGGAGTGACATGATCTTCTGCTTTAAAAATATTAAATGCATACCTGTGTTTAAGTAAAAACAGTAAGATTTTACAACAGTTTGGCTATATGAATTAAGTGAGAATAAAAAAAAAGATGGATGAAGTCTAGGTTCTGAAGTTGAGAAATTGGAAGAATGATCACATTCAACAGGAATAGGAGAATTGGGGGAAGGAGAGGGTTTGAAGGTAAAAATAATAAATTCAGTTTTAAATTCAGCAGACAATTGCAAATGAGATTTGAGGACTGGTTATGGAGATGTGGAAAACAAGAACATAAATATGGTAGGCAAGATAAGGAAGCAAACATTTGTTAAGCACTTACTGTGTGTGGACCAGGTTGTTGAGAACATAAATATAAGCAAAAAGAAACATAACCTCTGCCCTCAAGATACTAATATCTAATTTTGTTGTTGTTCAGTTGTTTTAGTCATATTTGACTCTGCCATTTATTTCTCCAGCTCATTTTACAGATAAGCAAACTGAGGCAAACAGGATTAAGTGACTTGCCCAGGGTCACACAGCTAGGAAGTGTCTGAGGCCAGAGTTGGATTCAGGAAGATGAGCTTCTGACTTCAGGTATGGCACTCTATCTACTGCGCCACGTAGCTGTCCACTTACATCTAATGGAGGAAGACAATATATAGAAGGGAGCTGAAAAGGTATATGGGAAGTGGGAAGAGGAATCTTATATGAAGACACAATGATTAAGTCCAGAGAGTCAGAAGCATATGAAGGAGGGAAATTAAACAAGAGACCCAGCAATGTCCCCAAAATGAAGGATCCAAGAAAGAAGTCATTGATGAGAAAAGACCATAAAGATAGATGGGTATCCCATGGTGAGAAGGATATAGGTATTAAGAAAAGTTTTAGAGTGAGAAAGCAACTGAATCATAGTAAAAATCTGGGTAGGTCAGAAATATTGTCAGGATGGAGGAATAGTGAAGTGGATATTGGGATGAAAGTCTAACCCACAAAAGCTATGAATTCACTGAGAAAGAAGGTGTACAGGGAGAAGATAACTCAGGACAGGGCACTGAGATTCACAATAAAATAACCATAACCTCCTTGCAGTTAGGCATTTGTGTCTCCATTTTACAGAAAAGAAAACCAAACCTCTCAAAATGACTCCACAGTACACCAAGACCATAGACTTAGACATAGACATTGAGACATAGAAGGCAGTATTATCAGTCATTCAGTTCAACCCCCTCATTTTAAAGCTAAGGAAATTGAGGCCTAGAGAGGTTAAAGGACATAGTAGGGTAACACAGAAAAAAAAAACTGAAAAGTTATGATTGAACACATCATTCATTCCAAATTAAGCACTGTTCACTCAGCTCCATTCCTCCAGAAGGAAACATTTAGTAAACAGCAGACCTAAACCTGGGTGACCCATCATAGCAGACAGTGACCTTTGACCACATCAGTCATAACCTATCATGAAGGAGTAATAATCTTGTGATAATAAATTCTTATTGTCCACTGTTAGCACATTCTAACATCTATTTAGATCTTGCTCCAACTCACTTTTATTTCCTTAGACTTTTGTCTTTATGCCCATTGTATACACTACATACATGATCATTGATTCTGTTGTTACCAATAATGTTGAAGAAAGTGTTTAAGAAAACCTTTATCCAAAGCAAGGACATCAGCATTTGAAAGCAGAGTAGATATCACCCTATGTGAAGTAATTTGATCTATGACCAAAATAATCTGGGTGCTATGAGAACTGTTAAAATGTCCCAGTTCCTCTTGCTTAACTCAATCCTTTGAAGCCTTACATACATTTACCCTGAGTGGAAGTATTTCAGTACGAGGCAGAAATAGTGCATTAGATCATACATTATTAGGATAAATGCATTCAATAATCCATTATCATTCATTGCCATTCAACAATGATATTGATTTTGAAGGAATTAGTTATAGAAAAGGATGTGGGAGAATCTGAACAGTGGTAACATCTGGATCTGTTGGAGGTCACAAAAGAAGTCTGAGCTTTTAAGGAGCTACTTGATTTAAGAGAGAAGCAGTGAAAGAAAAGACAGAATAGAGACAGAAAGATGCTGTTACTTTCCAATGTTCTCCTCCCAAGTTCATAAAATCTAGTTTGGAGAAGTAGACTCTGTCTTTTAGTATTCCATATCTCCTGCTCAAAACACTTAGCTCAAGCACCCTATGTGCACTCAATACATGGTCATTACATTGATTGGGATCCATTTACCATCTAGTTCTTAGCCCCTGACAGTGATGAATTTTCTACCATGAGGAGCTTGGGTACCAAATCAACTTCCTGCTGGGTCCGAAGAAATAGGAGTCACCCACCCACACTGCTAAGACTGCTAATCTGCTACCTCATTGTAAGCCTATGAAGTTCAGAAAACCTTTCTATTCTCAAAGCCAAATAACCCTATGCACAGATCATAACCCATCTTGCTAGACAAAATTAACACAAGTGGGTACACTGTTGTTTGCTGCTGCCTTTTGACATTGGCATATATTTTAAATGCTTCCATATGTGTTTGAAATGTTTTTTCGAAGACATGAATGCAAACCAAGGCCAAGTGGCAAGTGGGCGTGTTGTCTATAAGTCTATTCAATACGTAAATATATGCATATTGAATTTTTCATCACCGGACTGTAAAATACCTACCTTGTTGAATGTGCTATTTGCAATGTGCAAAGTTCATACTGCTAAAGAAACCATAACTTTTGTATTCATATTTTATTCCCTGACATACAGAAAGATGAGTTTATTTCCCCACATTATTGCAGGATATTATTACACATAAAATATAGAAATGTATCAAAAACTTCATGTACTGAAATATGTAATTTATGTAAGAATATAGATCAGTCTGTTAATCAATCAACAAGCATTTATAAATTTCCTACTATGTTCCAGGTTCTTACAAGGAAATGGTTTATATTCAATCAACCAAAAATAATTTTTTAGCATTTATTATATTTCAGGCACTGTGGATACAATCTAACAGACATTGAGGATAAAAAAGCAAGGAATCAGAAGATTGTAGAGTGGATGAGGGTTCAAGAAGACTGGAAAGGAAGGAAAGAGCCTTAAATGAAAAAGAGCCAATCTATCAATCTACAAGGAAGTGCAAGTATTTATTAAGCAATGCCTAAGTGTCAGGCACTATGCCATCTCCTGGGGATACAAGAACAAAGAATGAAACAATTTCTACAGAAAATGATTTTACATTCTAAGAAGTACACAGAAAATAAAAGTGTACAGCATAAATATAAAGTGAAGAAATACAAATATATTCAAAGTATAAAGTAGATTGGGAGGGAGGACACTAAATGTTAAGGGAATCAGGATAGGCTTCATAAAGAAGATGGTTCCTGAACTCCATCGTAAAAAAAAAAAAGAGAGAGAGGGGCTTCATGAGGGTTAGATAAGAATGGAATGCGTTCCATATGCAGAATGTGGGCAGTATAAAAGTGTGAAGGCAGCAGACATTTTTTTTTTGTGGGAAGAAGAGAGCCCAATGTGGTGAGACTGATGAGGATGAGAGAAGAAATGTTCTAGGTGGCTGGAAGGTTGGGGTCAGGTTTGATTTTTTTATCCTAGAGGTAATAACAAGTCGTTGATATTGGTTGATTAAGGGAATAACATGTTTGAATTTTCATTGGAAAAATTACTTTGGCAAAAATATATAGTATTGGAGAGACATTTGAGGCTGGGAGACTTGATGAAGAGAAGTCAATTAGGAACCTGTTACAAAAATATATATGGGAAATTTTCCCTTCAGTTTTCTGGAATTTATGTAAAACTTATATTAAAGTCTAAACTGAGGTCGTGTTTGTGGCAGTGGACAGAAAGGGTAAGATACAAGAGATGTTGTGAAGATAGAAATGACGAGATTTGAAAACTGATTATATGTGCAGAATAAATAAAGAGTCCAAGTTAATGCACACTTAAACTAAGATACTAGAAGGATGGTGGGTCCTTCAAAAGAAAGAGGGATGTTGGAAGAATAAAACATTTAGAGGTAATGAGGTCAATTTTAGACATGGTAAGTTCAAGATATCTTTATGATATTCACTTTATTTTTCAATTTTATTTTATTTTTAGTCCCAAAATCCCTTTCTTTCTCCACCTCCTCCTTTATCCATTTGGAAAAGCAAGGAAAAAAAAAACATTATAAATGTGAAGTCAGGAAAACAAACATATTTTCCATATTATACATTTCCTCTCTCTCCCCCTGCAAAAAAAAAAAAAAGAGGAAAAAACATGCCTCAATCTGCACTATGAGTCCATCAGTTTCCTGGAGGTCGATAGTATTTTTCATGGTGTTTTACTGTTCATTTTTTTTCAGTCATGCCCAAATCCTTGTGACCTCATTTGGGATTTTCATGTCAAAGATACTGTTGTGGTTTGCCATTTCCTTCTGCGGTGATCATCATGATGTCTTTGGGACTGTGGTGGGTCATTACATTAATCAGAGTTACTAAGTCTTTCACAATCATAATTTTTTTTCTCCTGATTCTCACTTTACTTTGCATAAGTTCAAATAACTCTTCCTAGATTTTTTCCCCTAAAATTATCCTGTTCATCATTTCTTAGAGCATAATTTATAATTCAATCATATTAATATACCATGAATTGTTAAACCATTCCCCAATTGATGGGCATCCCCTGCAATTCCAATTCTTTGCTGCCACAGAAAGAGGTGTTATAAAATTTTTTTTTTACATATAGGGAAGATATTCACTTTGAAATATTCAATAGGCAACTGATGTTATGGAATTGAAATTCAAAGGAGAAAGTAGTCCTGAATATGGAGCCTTTGAGTCATCTTCCTGGAGATGATACTTAAACTCATGGGAGTTGATAAAGTTATCTTCAGAGAGATCACAGAAGGAGAAAACAACCATGCCCAAAACAGCATCTCTGGAACATCCACAGTTAGATGGTGTGGTGTAGCTAAATGAGACAAAAAAGGAGACTGAGACACAGTAACCAGGTAGGAGGCAAACCAGAAGAGAATAGTGCTACAAAACCTCAAAGAGGCAAAACTATCTAATATTTGAATGTGCTCAATGGCAAAAAAGGAAGGAAAAAAATGAAAAATATACTAGAACTAGAAATAAAAGTCCATTAGAATGTTTGATAATTAAAAGATTGTTGGTAACTTTGGTGAAAGCAGTTTTAATTGAATTATGAGGTCAGTAAAGGGACTGGAGGCAATAGGAGAACAAAAAAAAATTACCAAGGAGTTTGGATGAAAGATAAGAGAGATATAGAATGATTGATTGGTGGCCGAGTAGTGTCTTGTAAAGGTTGTTTTTTGTTGTTCTTTTGGTTGGAAGAGACTAGGGAATGATTGAAGGCAGTACTTAAAGAATCAACTGATAGAGGCTGAGTATTCAAGAACGGAAGGTGATTGGGGATGAAATCTTGAAAAAAAGATGGGAAAGGGTAGGATCAAGTGTACATATAATAACACTAGGTCAGCCTTGAGGAGGAGAAGATCCCAGTCTATGTTGGAGATTAGGGAAAAGAAGGACAAAGTGGAACTGGTGTCAAGTTTTGAGATGAAAATAATGGGAGAAAAGGGAACTTAATTATAATGGTCTCTCTCTTTTTAATGAATAAGAAGTGGGTACTTGGCAGAGAAGAGAGAGGAGGTAGGTGGAGGTTTGCAAGGTTTGAGGAAGTGAGTGAAAGTTTGGTCCATGTGACAGGAAGCACTAGAATTTTTTTATGAAGGGGATATGTGATTTACTCAGACCTATACATTTGTAAATCTCTTTGGCAGCAGAGAGATTAGGCAGGGAGAAGAATTAGAAAGCTATGGCTATAGTCCACACAAGAGGGGCTGAAGACCTGAACTAAGGTAATAGCTATGTGAGCATTAAGAAGGAATTATATGGAAGATGGTGCAGTAGAAGCTGGACCTCCAAGGGGCTCCAATCTCCAATCGACCTTCCCCAATCAATGTAAAAAGGGGACTCTGAACAAACTTTGGAGCTGCAGAACCCACAAAATGACACAGAGAAGCTAACCTCCTGCTGAGGACAGTCCAGCAGGCTGGCAGGAATGGGCCAGCACAGCACTCAGGCCCACATGAGCCTTAGGTTTTAAACCAACCAGCCAGCCAGATGGACTCCAGATCAACAGCATCTGTGGCCATTTCCAGAATTATCAACACATAGATGCAAGGGACAAAGTGAGAGGTAAGTGCAGCCTGGACTTTGGGACACAGTAAATGGGAGTGTGTCGACTTTTGCCCCCAGGGTGAGAAGCTGTTGAGACCCACCCCTCCCTCCCCAACACCAGCCAGAGCCACGTGGCAGCTTCAGCTCCTGGCCTGCATGGTGTAGAGAGACTAAGCAACCAGTCTGAGGGGTAATCCCTCTTGCTTTAACCTGCTTGGATCTGGATTGCAGTCTAGGGTAGAGGTCTTGGGGTGTGTGTCCAACTTGCCAGAGCATGTGGAGGCCTCAGAGAGGGCACCCATCTAATACCTCTGGCAGCTGAGACAATCCCAGCATTTGGGATGAAAGCTCCCCTGTCTGGTGGTAGAGTCCTACTGTGGCAAAAAGCCCAGGGGTCAAGTGACTGAGGAGTGACATGTTCCAAAAAGGAAACAAAGCAGACAGAAGATTCTGACATTACACTCCTATTTTGGGGACAAGAAGGAGCAAAGCATGGAACAGGAGGAAGACAGTGAACTCAGAACTGCTGCACCAAAAGCTTCAAAGGAAAATACAAGCTGGTTACAGGCCATAGAGGACCTTAAGAAGCAGATAAGAGAAGTGGAGGAAAAATTGGGAAGAGAAATGAGAACAATGCAAGAAAATTATGAAATGACTCAACAGCCTGACTGAGGTAAATAACACTTAAAAAAATGGACTAACTCAAATGGCAAAAGAGGCTCAAAAAGGCAATGAGGAGAAGAATGCCTTTAAAAGCTAAATTTGCCAAATGGAAAAAGAATCTCAAAAGGTCAATGAGGAGAATCATTGCTTCAGAATTAGATTGGAGCAAATGGAAGCTAATGACTTTATGAGAAATCGAGATGCTCTTAAACAGATCCAAACAAGTGAAATAATAGAAGGGAATGTGAAGTATCTCATGGGAAAAACCACTGACCTGGAAAATGGATCCAGGAGAGATAATTTAAAAATTATTGGACTACCTTAAAGCCATGATCAAAGAAAGAACCTAGAAATTGTCCTCCAAGGATTCCTCAAGGAAAACTACCCTAATGTTTTAGAACCAGAGGGCAAAATAGAGGTTGAAAGAATCCACTGATCACCTCCTGAAAAAGATCCCAAAAAGAAAACTGCTAGGAATATTATAGTCAGGTACTGGAATTCCCAGATTAAGGAGAGAATATTGCAAGCCGCCAGGAAGAAACAATTTGAATATTGTGGAAATACAATCAGAATAACTCGGGATCTGGCAGCTTCTACACTGAGGGATCAAAGGGCTTGGAATATGATATTCTGGAGGTCAAAGGAGCTAGGATTAAAACCAAGAGTCACCTACCCAGCAAAACTGAGTATCATGTTTCAGGGAAAAATATGGTCATTCAGTGGAATAGAGAACTTTCAAGAATTCTTGATGAAAAAACCAGAGTTGAATAGAAAATTTGACATTCAGATACAAGAAGCAAGAGAAGCATGAGAAAGTAAACAGGGAAAAGAAATCATAAGGAACTTATCAAAGTTGAACTATTAACATTCCTATATGGAAAAACAATAATTGGAACTGATGAAACTTTTGTCAGTATGAAGATAGCTGAAGGGAATAGAAATATCTATGTCTATATATGAGGGTATATGGGCATATGAATACATATGTGAATGAGTGTATATATGTTTACAGGTATACATATATAGAGGGCACAGGACCAATTTAATAGGAAGGGATGATACTTAAAAGGTGAAATTAAGAGGTGAGAGAGGAATATAATGAGAGGAGAAGGGGAGAGACAGAATGGGGTAAACTATCTCATATAGAAGAGGCAAGGGAAAATGGTTACAATGGAAGGGAAGAATAGGAAGGCAAAAGGGAGTGGGTCAACCTTATTCTCATTGAATTTGGCTTGGGGAGGGAATTAAATAAACACTAAATAAGGTATCTCACCCTACAGGAGAGTAGGGGGAAGGGGATGAGAGGGGGGATGATGGAAGGGAGGGTGGACTTGGGGGGGGTAGTTGGAAGCACCCATTTTTGAAAAGGGACAGGATCAGGGGCGGCCAGGTAGCACAGTGAGTAAGAGCACCGGCTCCAGTGTTGAGAAGACCTGGAGATCGAATCCCGGGCTCAGACACTTAATACCCACCCAGAAACACCTGGCCGTGTAACCTTGAGCAAGTTACTTAACCCCGATTGCTTTCAAAAAAAAAAAAAAAGAAAGAAAAGGGACAGGATCAAAGCAGAGAATAGAACAAGTAGGAGGGAGGGAAATATAGTCAGTCTTTTACAATATGTCTACTATGTTATTGTTTTGCATTAGCTACACATGTACAACCTATACTGAACTGCTTATCTTCCCAGTAAGTGTGGGTGATAAGGGAGGAAGGGAATGAATCTGGAATTCAAAGTTTTATAATCAAATGTTTAATATATATAAGACTATTTTACATGTAATTGGGAAGTAAGATGTACAGGCACTGGGGCATAGAGATCCACCATGCCCTACTGGAAAAACCAAAAGGGGTGTGGAAGAAAATATAGGAGAGAGCAGATTGGAGGAGGGGATATCCTTTGTACTGCTATTTTGGGTCAGTGGGTAGGGGAAAAATGGGGAGAAAATTTGCAACTCAAAATCTGGTGGAAATGAATGATGTAAATCAGAAGTTAATAAAGCTTTTAAAAAATGGGGAAAAAAGAAGGAAGTATATGGTGCTAATCATAAGATTAATTTCTCCTTTTATAATGGGCTCATTATTCTAAATTTGGTTTTCCCTCTAATTTACTCAAATTTATATATTATACTTATAACACTAATAAGCATTTATATAATACTTTTATATTTTAAAATACGAGGTCTATATTTATTAACTCTTTTTAATCTGCTCAACATCCTCTACGCTAGTTAACTGAAAAATTAGTGCCTTAATTTTACAAATGAGGAAACTGAGACATATTAAGACATATTTTCTTTTCTATGATCCTACAGTTTATAAGGGTCTCTGGTGAGATTCAAAATTGGCTGTCTTCTAACTCCAAATAAAGCAATCATTTCTATGCATCAACTTTTTTTTTTTATTTTTGACATATGTATTCAAAGTATTAAGTAGAAATTTTATAGAGAGCTTGTATATAGGGAGGCAGTGTGGTGAAAAAAGAACTCCAGATTTAGAGTTGGAAGACAATTTTAAATTCTAGCTTTAATATGTATCTCTTTATGTATTTGTATCTATATGTATCTAATTAATAATTCCACCACACAGACATAATTCAATAATAAGGCATATACTCAAAATTGATTATCTGCACAGTTTGGGTGAAATTGCACAAGTAGGGAAGACAGGTTACGTGATAAATGGTAGCAAACCTCAGAAGAAGGGTATGCAGTGGTAACACGATGCTCAGAGGTAACAGCGTGAACTTAAACAAAGCTAATTAGGGTTTTGTGTTGTGGATACGTAGTTTAGGAGCTGAAGGCTTATTGGTCTGGAGGATATCCTCAAGGAGGAAATACAATCCACAGATTTTGGTGTTCTGAAACAAAGCCCTCATCTAATCACTAATTATGGCTCTACCTACTTACTCCCTGCTTGACCTTAGACAAGTAATTTCACTTCTCTGGTCATCAGTTAACTCATCTGCAAAATGTATACATTTTGAGGAGGCAGAGGCATGCTTCTAGCCCTATAATATCTAATGATACCACATACATTGTTATTTGTGTCTCTAAAATAGTGAAATATTTTTTTTACCCTGACTATTTTTTAAAATCATTTAATTCTATGGGGACATGAAAAGGAAAAAAAAATCAGTCTAATTTCAGTTAAGTCTCAAAGAAGTTGAACTACTTTAAATAAATAACAGGAAAAATTATAGCAGGGATAGCGCTTTCCTTTGGAGATTGGACTTTGTCTTGAGGTTGCTCTAATCTGATGGATTCCATAAGATCTATTCTTAATATGAAATAGTGCTTGTAATTGAAAAAAAAATACATTACACATTATTCAGGAAAGCATTTGAAGAATAAATTCTTAAGAGTTTAAAAATAGATAATTCTGCTATTTTTTTTTTAGGCGAAGCAATGCTTCCTGAATGCTGCTTACCATATCCCTACAGACAGCCCTGATCAGAAGATCAAGTTCATTATGGGTAAAAATGTGCATTTTATATCCTTATTAAGAGTAAAAGGATTGATTCTCAGCTCAAAAGGAGGTATGTGTTGGTAGGTAAATAGGAGCTTGTTTAGCTCCTCTCTGCATCAGGAGAACCTGCAATATTTGCTGTAAGCACTTTTCCACACTTGGCTATGAAAAATAAGGAAGAATAAAATGCATAAATTGTACCAGATGCTTCCTTAACTTATCCTATGAAATAATTTTGATGGGTGGTTATGAATTTGTAAGTAATGTTTACTTCTGAAATGCCATAATTGCTTCTGGAACTATTTGAGGCATTTTGAATTGTGTCTGTTTTTATTGTAATATGGAATTGTATTGCTGTTTTATGAAGTGGCATCTTTTTGATGGATGGAGGTACTGGATCCATTTGTTATCCATCATGAGGAAACCAGATAAGTAAATATTACAACTATAACTGAAATGCTTCTTTTTTACATGAATAAATGAAAACCATTTAGAATCCAAAAGCAGAAACACTCTATCTGCAGACTGACAAATTGCTTGACAAAGTGGTTTCAAAAATCAGAGTCTGGCTCCTACACTGAGGATGAGGGGAATGACTACCTCTACCATGATGAGGTTTCTGGGATAGAAGTACTATTTTCATGGAGGAATGGAGTTTTTCTGAAATCACACACACACACACACTCTAGTAATACTGATCACAATATCTTTCCAAAAGTTCATGCTATGGAGTGTAGCAAGCATTCAAGGGATGTTTCCTTGCTTTCTCCTTGTGTTACTCCTTCATTTTTGAAGAGGACCATGGCATCAGGAAAATGATGACAGGACTTGCAATTTATTTTGATTTGAGTGAGGGAGGGCTCTGCAAAGTCACCAGTCTAACTTTCTCCTCCAGAGTCATCTGGATCCAGTGACCAGATATTCATCAGGATGACTAGAGATGACTCCGGATGCAATGGGAGACCCTGGTCCCCTGAGGCTAAGGTCTTATCAAGTGATAGCACCATTGATCTATCGATAACCTTGAGAAGCATAATGACAATGTGAATAATTAAGGAGAACATGAGAGCTAGATCTACATAATCATACCCAAATTTAATTACTTGGGACCAAAACATGTATTCTTCTTGAATTCCTATAATTTGAACTACTTTGCTACTTGGTAGGGTCCCTGCAGGACCAGTCTTGTACCACAAATAACATTGAAGTGGCCTTATAAGAAATTATCAGACTAAACTCTAGGATCTTATGCCTTAGCTGTCCTAAAAGTATGACCTGTATCTCTAGGCTATGAAAGCTCATCTGGTAGAAGAAGAAATGTGACAAAGCTGATAACTTTTGTTCTTTGAGATATTCAGGTAGTTCTGATGCCAATTTAAGGTGTGATTCTCTCAATCCATAAAGTGCTCCCTTGGAAGATGTAAACTTCAATGTTGATCAGACCTCTAGTGAACTCTTACTATCTAGAGGAAGTAATTGACTGAATCTGAAAGAATTAAGGTTTCCCAAAGTCTCTAATGATTTTGCAGGGATAAGTGCATGAAATATAAGACTTCATTTTAGGGAAAACTAGCCTTTGTGCTACAACCTTAAAATAAGCCGTAAAATGCTCCTTATCTCAGTGTGGCTCCTGATTTATACCTGCTGATTCTTGCCAATTCATATATATATATATGTCCCACAATTTGGGACAAAGCTGTCCTCTCTGGAAGCATATTTCTACTGTGGCAAAGAGCTCAAAAGTCAAGTAATTGAGGGGCAACATGAGCAAGCAAAGGAAGAAAAGTAAGCACAGCAGTCAAACCTTAGATTACTTTTTGGGGGACAAAAAGGATCAAAGCATGGAATGGGAGGAAGACAACAAAGTCAGAACTCCTGCACCAAAAGCTTCCAAGAAAACATAAACTTGTTACAGGCCATGGAGGAGCTCAAGAAGGATTTCGAAAATCAAGTAAGAGAAGTAGAGGAAAAGTTGGGAAGAGAAATGAGAATGATGCAAGAAAATCATGAAAAGAGAGTCAACAACCTGACTGAAGAAAATAACACCTTAAAAAACAGATTAACTCAAATGGCAAAAGAGGCCCAAAAAGCCAATGAGGAGAAGAATACCTTAAAAAGACTAATTTTCCTGATGGAAAAAGAATTTCAAAAGCCCACTGAAGAGAATCATTCTTTCAGAATTAGATTGGAGCAAATGGAAGCTAATGAATTTATGAGAAATCAAGATACTTTTAAACAGATCCAAACAAATGAAAAAGTAAAAGACAATGTGAAATATCTCATTGGAAAAACCATGGACCTGGAAAATAGATCCATGAGAGATCATTTTAAAATTATTGGACTACCTGAAGGCCATGGTCAAAAAAAGGACCTAGAAATTATTCTTCAAGAAATTCTCAAAGAAAATTGCCCTAGGGGCAGCTAGGTGGTGTAGTAAATAGAGTACCAGCCCTGGAGTCAGGAGGACCTGAATTCAAATCCAGGCTCAAACACTTGACACACATACCAGTCATGTGACTTTGGGCAAGTCACTTAACCCCAATTGCCCTAAAAAAAAGCAAAAAATAATGCAAATTGCCCTGATATTTTAGAACCAGAGGGCAAAATAGAAGTTGAAAGAATTCACCAATCACCTGTTGACAAAGATCCCCAAAAGAAAACTCCTGGGAATATTATAGCTGGGTTCCAGAGTTCCCAGATCAAGGAGAATATATTACAAGAATCCAATAAGAAACAATTCTAATATTGAGGAAACACAATCAGGATAACACAGGATCTGGCAGCTTCTACATTATGGGATGGAAGGGCTTGGAATGTGATATTCCAGAGATCAAAGGAACTAGGATTAAATCCAAGAATCACCTACCCAGCAAAACTAAGCATAATGTTTCAGGGGAAAATATGGTCATTCAATGGAATAGAGAACTTTCAAGCATTCTTGATGAAAAAAACCAGAGTTGAATAGAAAATTTGACATTCAAATACAAGAAACAAGAGAAGCATGAGAAGGTAGACAGGGAAAAGAAATCATAAGGAACTTATTAAAGTTGAACTATTTACATGTCTACATGGAGAAACAATAATTGCAACTTATGAAACTTTTCTCAGTATGAGGATAGTTGAAAGAAATATAAATGTATATATGTCTATCTAAGAGGATATATGCATGTATGAATACATATGTGAGTGTGTGTATATATGTGTATAGGTATACAAAGACAGAGGGCACAGGATCAACTGAATAGGAAGGGATGATATTTAAAAGGTGAAATTGAGAGGTGAGAGAGGAATATAATAAGAGGAGATGAGGACAGACAGAATGAGGTAAATCATCTCATACAGAAGAGGCAAAGGATAACTGTTACAATGGAGGGGAAGAACAGGAAGGCAAATGGGAATGGGTCAACCTTACTCTTATTGAATTTGTCTTAGGGAAGGAATGACATATAAACTAAATTGGATATCTTGCCCCACAGGAGAGTAGGGGGGAAGAGGATGCTAGGGGGGGATGATGGAGGGGAGGGCAGGCTGGGGGCATGGAGGGTAATTAGAAGCACACACTTTTGAAAAGGGACAGGGTCAAAGTAGAGAATAGAAGAAGTGGGGGGTGTGATAGGATGAAGGGAAATATAGTCAGTCTTTCACAATATATCCACTATGGCGATGTTTTGCGTAACTACACATGTACAACCTATATTGAATTGCTTATCTTCCCAGTAAGGGTGGGTGATGAGGGAAGAAGGGAAAGAATCCAAAATTCAAAGTTTTAAAATCAAATGTTTAAAAATATTATCATTATTATTATTTTTTACATGCAACTGAGAAATATATACAGGCACTGGGGTATGGAGATCCATCTTGCCCTACCAGAAATTTGGAGGGGGAATGGGGTAGTATATAGAAGAGAGCAGATTGGGGGAAGAGATATAAAGTGGAATCACTCTTATGGGGTGGTGGGTAGGGTAAAGACGGGGAGCAAGTTTTTAACTCAATATCTTGTGTAAATGAATGATGTAAACTTAAAAATAAACATAAGATAGGGAAGAGCACCTCCAAATGAGAAAATGGCAGAATAATAGAAGAAACATGATGAAAACAGACTATAGGAAAGTCTACTAAGAAATAAAAATCTACTCGGTGGGCTAAACTGGGTAATGAACTTATTTGGTCTAATTTAGACTGGAACTATTTTTCTCTTTTTGTATTTCAACCAAAAAATGTAAATAAATCAAATAATATTTACTGTTTAAAAAAAAGCATGGTTCAGAGGCAATGCAATTCTAGACTATGTATGGTAATGGCAACAGGAGTGGAAATGAGGAAAGAGATCAGATGGGCAGATGAAGGAGTGTAATAAAAGATCTTGCCAAGATTTTGAACCTGCATGACTGGGAGAATGATGGTGCCATGAAGATAAATACAGAATTTGGAAGGAAGATATGTTTTGAAGAACAGATAGAGAATTCAATTTTTGAGGATTATGTTTGCAAGGCTGGAGAGCTATCCAAGCTGAGATATCCAGTAGGTGGTTGGAGGGAACATAACACAATAGAGAGAGAATAGGATTCAGTGTCACAGAGCCTGGGGTGATGATCTCCAAAGCCTCATCCAACTTTATAACTATGATTTATGATCCTATTTGTTAGTTGGAAATGTGTAACTGGAGCTCACTGAAGAAGTCAAGCATGGCAATAAAGATGTGGGAGTAATCTGCATAGAAGAAATAAATGAAGTGATTATTTTATGTGATATCACCAAAAGTGAGAATGGGGAGAGAAGCAGGCCAACGAAAGAGTTTTGGAAGATGATCACATTTAAGTTACAATATGAAGATGAAAAATCAGCAAAGGAGGTTTGGGTAAAGAATTTGGAGAGTTCCAAAGAGGATGAGAATCATTGAAAATAAGTATTATAAAGAACCTCTTAGGCCATCTGGTCCTACCACTAGAAAGGGTACAAGAATCATTTTTTCAAAAAATAAATCTTTTTAAAAAAAATCTATTTTCCAAAAAATAATCTAGCCTTTATCTCAAAGTCCTCCCATGGATTATCATCCAATACCACTTGAAGTAGGCCATTGGACTTGCTGCTATCTCTATTAACAAAAATATTTTCCTAATATCAAACCTACATATAACAACATCTCTTAGCCATTGTTTCTAGGTTTTCCCTGTGTGGCCAAGAGAAGTCTAATTCCTCTTCTGTATAGCTGTCTTTCAAATACTTCAGGACAAAATCATGCACCTATTAACTTTTCTGTTTTCTGGAAAAGTGGTCCCTAGCTATTTTTCAACTCAGCAGCCTGTGGCACAGGCTTAAGTACTCTTACCTTCTAGAAGTATACAACATCAGAGAGCAACAGGGAAGAAATGACATGGCAAAAGAATGGTAAGTCAAGGGGATGAAATGTAGAGAGCTTTTGTCCTGTAGAAGTATAATAGGGACTTTTAATGGACTTTGAGATTCAGGAGCTAAGAAGAAATTAGTTAAGTGTCCTTGGAAAAAGAAATTTCAGTGGTATTATGGAGATAGAAATTAGATCATGCAGTAACAAAAATGAATAGATAAGAAATGATGACATTGAATACAGCTCTTCTTTTAAGTAGCATGCAATGGAAGGGAGGGAAAATAGAGGATGATAATTTGTGGAGTTAGCAAGGTGAAGGAAAATTAGTTAGGAAAGGGAGACTTGGTCATGTTTGTAAACATGGCAAGGAGGATGAGTGTTCATTTAAGAGGGAGAAACTGAAAATAATAGCTGCCATTTAAAAAATATCCAAAGTCTAGAAAGTACTTTGTAGCAGATAATTCATTTGATCCTCACAATAGCTCTGAAAGAACAAATATCCCATATATAAATTATGTCCATTTTAAACATGAAGAAATCAAGATGCATAAAAGTTGCAAGATATTCTGCTATAGTAGATAGAAGACCTGGGTTCCAACCCCACCTCTTACTGGATATATATATATATATGGCCATGGACCACTTTGGAACTCTTAATTTCTTCATCTGTGAATTAGGGATGATAACACCATTAGTAACTATAACAGAGAGTTGTTGTGAGCTTCAGTGAGATTATATACATAAAAGAAATTTCTAAACCTTAAAGTGCTATTAAAAGGGTCAATTAAGTGCTGGAGGTGGAGGTGTGATCCAAATCCAGGTATCTCTTGACTCCAGCACCACAGAGGGTATGTAAGTGTGGCAAATAAAGGATGGAATCACTCAAGAATCAAAGGTTTTGATGTTCTGAGTATCTCAATTTATTATGTAATGCATGTCAAATGCCTGAGAAATTGGGACCAATCATTTTCATTGCTTTGGTATTGAACCCTGGATGCAAGAAACACATTTTTATGGATTGAATATAATTCATTAAGACCAATTAAGTAAAAGTAAACAATTAACCAAGATATAAAATTAATTACTCTGATTTCTAATTGGAGGAAAATTTAGGGACTTTCCATGTTGGAAGAGTGAGAATGAATAGAAGGTGTCCCACTTCCCCAAGTGTCTGTTTTCAGTCAAAGGAACATGGACACAAGTACTGCTTGAAATGTATAATTGTGAGAAAACTCCTTGTATCAATCTTCAGATCCGACAACGTTTCTGGTAAGCATAACCTATGTCAGAGGTGGGGAACCTGTGGCCTCAAGGCCATATGTGGCCCTCTAGGTCCTCAAGGGAGGCCCTTTGACTTAATTCAAACTTCACAGAACAAATCCCCTTGATAAAAAGATTTGTTCTGTAAAACTTGGACTCAATCAAAAGGCTTCAACAAAGGACCTAGAAGGCCACATGTGGCCTGAAGGCTGCAGGTGCCCCATTCCTGACCTAGGTCCTTAGTTAACAGCCTCCAAGCAGCAAATTGAAGTGGATGGCTTCCCAGTCACACCAGGATAGGTTTGAACAATACAATAAGGTTTTCTCATAATTCCCCCAATTGAATAGAATTTTCTCAAAAGGCAGACTACACCCATAATTGAAAAGAAATGTAATGGAACTATCTTCAGAATTGAATCACAAGATGGAGTCAGTGGGATTCACTCAATACTGGCTGCCACTTGCTGTTCTAATACCCTCAGTTACCTCATAAAATAAATAGTGAGAATGATTGATGGAACACTGTCCCCAAAGAGAAATGAAGAGAAAAGTGACCAGAGAAAGTTTAGTCTTGGCTAGGAGGAGGTATGCTACATTCTTTGGGACTGGAGGGAAAGATGGGTGAATTATGAAAAAGTGACAGTGAGGTTCTGACGTATGTAAGAGGAAATTACTTTTCCATCACCATATCTGAGATCTTCAGTGTTCTCAGTAAAGTGTGACTTGAGGTCTTCTGTTGGGCTAGGGTGTGTATGTGTGTGTGTGTGAAGAATTTTCAAGTGAGTGCTTAATGAAAGAGAAGAAAGTTTACTATAACTTCCAGGGAGATTGGGAATCAGTAGGGGATAAACCAATCATTGATTTGGATTGTTGATAGAAGAAATGGGACTGAAAATGGACCCTTAATTATAGGCAGACTTGGAGGTTAAAAAAGTCTTAAGAATTTCCTAGGTAGGTAGAACATTATGGATAACAGCTCAGAAATAGAATAACTATATTACATATAGGGTTGTATAGGGCCAATATATATACTGACCTCACTGCAGTTTAAAAATATTTAATAAAATGTAGTAACAGCAGTTTTAATGAGTATATAAGGTAGGGAAAAAACAAAAAAAATGAGTGCTAGGGAAAGTGTGGATGGTATGTTATGTGAATGTTATGGTAGGGAATAGCTGGAAATAAGATGTTTAGAGCCCCACTTGATTGTGAGTTCCTAAGTTGCAAACTAAGGATTTTTAACTGTAGCTTGAAAGTAAGGGAGATGGCCTGGTTTTAGTTCTATTACCTTCATTCTCTCCCTTAACCTAGAAAACAATCCAGGAAACTAATATAAAACAGCATGGACCCTAAGGGGATTTTGTAAACAAGGGTAAGAAAAAGTAGGAAATGAAGCCCCAGTCCTTTTGTACTCTCAGATTTTGTTTGCACAATTTCATAACTATGAAGTAGAATCTCTCCCAGAATTAGCATGGCATATGCTTCATAGTCATTGCTTACACAGGAAATTCTTATTATATTTGACAAACCATAATTCTCTCTCTCTCTCTCTCTCTCTCTCTCTCTCTATGATTAGAGTATCCAGATTCCTAACTTTCCTTTTTCCCCCCCCCCTCCACTAATCCTGCAACATCCATTATGATGAATGCACCCTAGGGATTTTGCAGGCCCTCAGAAGAGGGTACCAAAAAAGCCAAGTTAGGCCTCGCTGACCTTCTACCCCTGTGACCTAGTAGTAATGGTGACACCGTTTCCTCCTGGGCCCACTTTACTGAGTGCCTTTTTCTCACACCATGATTAATATCTGCAGCTACACCTCATTCCCTCTTCATCTCTACAAGGCTGGAAAGTTTAATATACAAGGGAAGGTGATTGTGGTATAGGTGCTTGTGAGTATGAATGTATGTGTGAATGTGTATGTGTATTGAGTGAAGTATGGCTTGAAAGTCACAGATGGCACATTAGAAAAAAGAAATATAGTAAAATGAGTGAAATATATTCTCATTCACAATTTCCTAGAGGCCCCTTGGTTGTTAATTGAAACTTTTGTCTACTTTATTGAACAATAAAAGTGACAGCAACTACTCCCAGGTGTCCTTCAGTATTAAAAAGAGGATAAAGGGTTCCCAGCAAAGGTGACAGAAATTAATGCAGTGAGCCCAGCTATCAAACATTTTGATATGTGAATTGCCTGATATTTCTATAATGCTGTCTTATGATTGGAAATGTTATCGCTTCTATTGAATCAATAGAAAATGTTAAAGCTCCGAGGAACCCCAATTACAAAATAAAGCTAGAAGGTTAACATCTGGGACCAGCAGAGATAGAAACAATTTCTATTGTCATACCTTCCTGACAAGTAAATGTCAGAAACATAACACCTTCCCCTGGTCTCAGTATAGAGCACATGTAAAAGAGTGATTGTAAGGCTGCCTCAAGTCAAATCACCTGTCATCCCAGCTTTGACATGGAATTACTTTTGTTTTATGCATCTATTAACCTTGAACTATCAGCATTTGTTTTAATGTTCCAGTCTGAAATGTACTTTTTAAATGCACCTAGTGCAGCAGCTGGAGGTCTGGAAGGAGTGGGAAAGGGGGAGTGAATGCTGACCCCCCTCATACCTGGGATTACCAGCCTTGGCAGTAGGGAGATTAGGAGGTAACCATTACCCTGAGTACCAACTCTATTACCTTGCAATTTGTCTTTAAAGAGGTGTGTCCTTGAATATTGGTGACTTTTCTATCATTAAGAAACCCATATTAAGATGGAAGTATTGGTGATTCACACCTTGAGCCCTTGTCAATGAACACTTTACATATCAGTTCACACCTGAGTGCAGATTCATAAGAATAATGTTAATAACTCATAAGAATTAGAAAGTATTTTCCTCACAATTACTGTTTGAGAACACAGTGGAATTAGCCCTATTTTACAGATGAGGAAAATGATTCTACTAAAGGTGTTAGGACTTTCCTAAGGTCACAATGGTAGTAAATTTCAGTTTCATTACTCAGATCTTTCAGCCTGTTGACATCTATAGCATACCTGCCACACTAAAAGTAATGGCCAAGCTGTGTTGAGAACATAGGTCTCTCTTCCCTGACTTGGACCCTGTCCACTCTCTCCCTTGAAGAACTTTCACTTTACTCTCCTATGCTTTGTTCATTCGATTTTCTTTGCTGTGTTTTTGGGGTAGAACTCCATGACGAATAACCTACTTGGGGTGAGGATTTCCAGGAGGAACACGGTAATACCTCTTCATTGCCACAAGCGCACATTACCATATAGGCTGTTGAAATACCAGTCAACACGAACTCATTAAGTGTCAGCTACATTCTAGGCACTGTGCTACGAAATGAGGACATGGAGAAAAATGATGGGATGTTGGACCTCAAGGAACCCACATTCAGTTTACATATTAAATAAATAGAAAATAAATACCAGAAAAAAATACATACACATATACACATATTTCAATGTGTGTATATATGTATATATATGTAATATGTATATGTATGTATATGTGTATGTGTGTGTGTGTGTGCGCCTTTGGGGAAAGGGTTAGGTACTAGCAGCTAGGAGAATAAGAAAAGATTTTTTTTTGAGCCAATCAGGGTTAAGTGAGTTGTCTAGAGTCATACAACTTGTAAGGGTCTGAGACAAGATTTGAACTCAGGTCCTCATGACTCCAGGGCCAGTAGTCTACTATGCCACCTAGTGAGAAAAGAATTTCTGACTAAAGTCATAAATTATAAGTCTCCTTTAGGCTATAATGATGACTCAGTAATTCCTGAGCAAAATTATAAAACTGGTTATCTTAGTCTTCTATACACACTTCTTTTGATGAATCATTTTTCCCATTTCCCAGGATCCACCTGCCCTCTCAGGATTCACTGTGCCCCTAGTGACTGTCAGGAGGAAAATGAGCAAATGAAACTAATTCTTACCAATTAACAAATTAGGCACTTAACTTTGAAGGTGGGGAGGTGATGGCAGGATTACTGTAACATTTAAATGAGGATCATAAGGAGATTCTATTGATTAATGCAGGAGAATTTATCACCAAAGCTAAAATGTGATTACCTGTATAAACTGAATGGGAGAGATTATTTTCCAGTGGGGCCTTCCTTATGCTCCTCCAATTACACCGCAAAATCATAGAATTACAGGACTGGAGAGTTGGGAGGGACATTAGTGGCCTTCTATTCCAATACATACATAAAATAAGTGACCACTATCTAATGCTTAAAAAGTGGGCCTGCAACCCACTATCTTTGAGGATGTTCATCCTATTTCTAGACAGTTCTTGTTTTTTATAAACTTTTCCCTGACATCAAGTCCAAATTGGCCTCCTTGCAACTTCTCTTTCTCCTCATTTGATGCCCTTCTAATTCTTTAACAGTCTAATTACAGTCAAGTCTTTCTTCTCTCACCTCAGTTTCCTTCATTCTCCTTCATCCCCTACCAAGTCTCACTTCTGTTTCCTTTAGGAACATTTCATTCTCACCAACACATAGATGTACAGAGCCTTTCTTGGAGTCCCTTCACCTCCAGGAGGGAGATCAGCTGACTAATTGCTTTTAAAAATACTTTAATTTTCACCTTAACCTTAAGCACCTGGCTAAAACTTTTATCACCAATTATCACCTCTTAATAGCTTGACATCCCCATTCACCTTCCTTTCCTCTAAGTCTCAATGATTCCATCTCCATTTCATCTTATACTAATCTATTTGTTTTATCAATTTGCTCCACCCACCAATTGAGACGTTATCAATTTGCTTCAGTACTTGTTCCATTTACCTTTTCTTAATTATCTTGCCTTCTCTTGTCAATGTCATGCTTCTTTTCTTCTTGAAGGTACATCTTCAGGATGGACTGCTTAATCTTCCTCCATCCTCTTTAATCCTTTACACCCTTTTTAACTATCCTTGATTGTTTTTTCACTTTCAATCAAGAAGTAGAATCTGAACTAGAATCCTGGCTTGGAATTTGTTCTCCTTCAAATTTACCTCAATTTATCCCAGTCCAACCTTCACCATTCAGACTCTGAACTGCTTCACAAGTCTAAACCCTTTCAAGTCACCAACATTCTTTTCTTCTCCTTCTCATTATGTCTTATTATGCTTGTCATACTCCCTTCTCCTGATATCTCTCCTATACTTTCTCCATACAGGAGCAAGATATTTTGCCACAGAAGAATAACTTGTAGACTCAAAATCAAAGTTATAAGTGATATAAACTAGTTTCAGTCTTAGTGTACTATAAAAACAATATATGCATATGTATATTTATGCTTGTATATGCACATAAGTAGTTGGGTTTTGACAGCAACATGATACCTGCATTTCTACACACATAAATGGATGGAGATCTGTCTTTCTATCTATCAATCTCCTTGTGTTCCCCTCTCCCCCCATTTGACTTTTGACTATATCTCTCCAAGCAAAACAAGGGACTTTAACTCTGATGCAATTACTCAAGATAAGAACTGTGAGATATACCTTACCCCCAACAGAAAAAAGCAAAACTCAAAGGACAATAGGCATACTTGTGCCTATAGGTCAGGAGTGGGGAACCTGGGGTCTTAGGTGGCCCTCTAAGTTCTCACGTATGACCCTTTGCCTGAATATAAACTTCACAGACCAAATCCTCTTAATTAAAGGAACAAATCCTCTTAATAAAAGGATTTTTTCTGTAAAACTTGGACTCCAAGAGCAGGTAGGTTGTGCAAGGAATAGAACACTGGCTCTGCAGTCAGAATGACATGAGTTCAAATCTGGCCTCAAAGACTTGACACACTGTGTGACCTTGGGCAAGTCACTTAACCCCAATTGCCCTGCCCTCTCCCTTTCAAAAACAAAAACAAAAAAAGAATGACAGAGTACCAAACTTAGCCAAACTAGCAACTGCCCATGTCTGGATTAACATTTAGACACCAACTGTAAAACCAGTCTGAATGTCTCTAAATCATCAGTGACACAGCATTCAAGCACAGAGCATTGTGGGCTTTGTATGGGTGGATTTTGTATTTAAATGATTACCTACATCACCAAAGTACTTAGCTAAAGTGAAGCAGACAGAATCAACCAGCTCTACCCACGAATGGATTAATTCAAAAACAGCTAGAGGAAATTTTCAGCCAGTCAGATAGCAGATTATCCCTCTAGCTTCAATGAAACTTGAACAGGGTAAAACAATCTTTGTAAAAAGGGATAATCTTTTTTACTCTACTCTTCTACTCAGCTTCTAAAGTGGCCTATCATCAGTCTCTAGTAGCATGATCTAACATTTGGGGCTTCCCTTTGAAACAATTCACAAAAGCTAAGGTTAGCTTAGATTTGCACTGTTCCAAGAACAAGATGGCTGATGCCCACTTCTATTTAACCACAGTAACATAAAAAGAAAATTGTAGTAAGTGCTTTCATTTTTTCCAGGATCAACTATAAAAGTTCTGTCCATCAGAGTGAGAACTTACTGTCCTGGTAAAATAGTGCCTGTGGCCCAGAAATGAATAATTATAGCAGTACTGATTCTGCAAAATTCCCTTTGAAGTTAGTAAAAGTTTACTTTGAGTTAGTCTGAAGAACTAGATCTGATCTTAGCAATATTTCTATATTTCAGACTATATGATGTTTAGGAAGATGTGTACTCCAGAACTGATTGGGTAAGTGTATAACTAGATAAGGCTGTTTCAGCACACTATGTTGGGAATAAATGTAAAAAGACACAGCATTACTCATATAGCAAAGTTCTAATTCATATTTATGCCAACTGTCCAGCACACAAAATAGTTTATTTTCTCTGTTATATTCACAGATTCCTAAATCGATGAAAAGTGTTTTCTACAACTTTATGAAACCCTACCATCCCAAGTGCTTTAAAGCACTTCATTTTCTATAGGAGTCAGTCAAAATTAAACCAGGGCTCATTTGCATACCCTATTCTTTTTAAAATTTACAGGTTTACTGAGGACAAATCCATGTTACATATGGATATATAAATATATTCATTTTTAATACCTGGCCTATTATTCACAGTCCCACAGATCAAGTCATTTAAACAGTAAGGTAAGAAATGGGTTGAAAGTCATTCAATCTGTTGATCAAGCAACAAGTAAGTATCTATTGATCACTGAATATAACCTCGGGCCTGTGTTGCATCTTCTGTGTGTCTCTGTACATTTGAGGCAGTGATCAGGGTATAAGGTGTGTGATCATGAGAAAGTCACTTTGCATCTATGGTCCTCTATTTCTTCATCTTTAAATGACAGGTAGAAATGTAATTAAAGTCCCATCAATCCATTCATTAATCAACAAATATTTATTAAAACCCACTATATGCCAGGCTTTATGCTGAGCTTTAGGGATAGAAGTACAAAGAATGAAACAAGGCCTGCTCGCAGTAAATGTACATGATATGACCCTATTATCTTAAGATATGGGTCCTGCCATCAAGTAAACGTATAGTTTCTATGGACATTGAGAATAATGATGAAGAAGCCAATAAATAGCAGTATAGTATACTATACAACAATATATGGGGTACATAAGGGGAAGATCAATGATGAATCAGAGGGTGCATGATTATTTTCTTTGGATATTTTGAGGATTATCAGATTGAAGAAAGATTGAAGTTGTTTTGTTTGACATTAGAAGGAAGAACTAAAAATAATATGTGAAAGTTTCAAACAGTTTAATTTAGTCCTGATAAAGAAAAAAAAACACCCTCTTAGAGCTATAACAAAGCTGAATGGGCTCTCTAAAGAAGTAATGCCTTCCCCAGTTTTTAGAGGTCATCATACAAAGGGCAGGATAACTTGTCAAGTAAGTGGCAAATGGATTCATTTTACAAGTGCAGTTTCTATGAATGGGCTCTTGATTCCATTTCAACACTGAGAACCTATGGTTATAAAATTTTGGATTTTTGGATAAGGCATGAGAAAGTTCAACTTGAACTGGGCTTTTAGGTATGCAGTTTTGTTGTTTTTAAGTTGTTTTTCAATTGTATCTGACTCTCTATTACCCCATTTAAGGTTTTCTTGGCAAAGATCCTGAAGTGGTTTGTCATTTCCTTCTCCAATTCATTTTACAGATGAGGAAACTGAGGCAAATAGGGTTAAGTGACTTGCCCAGGGTCAAATAGCTAGTAAGTGTCTGAGGCCTGATTTGAACTCACCAAAAATAGTCTTACTCACTCCTGGCCAAGCAGTTTATCCACTATCCCATTTAGTTGGCAGTTAAAATAATGGATGGTTTTAGAAATCTGTCTTGCAGTCTGCACTTTGAGCATTACAGTGAAAGTATGATCTAGAATCTAGAGCAAAGAACAGATCACAGGAAAAGAGAAAAAAGGGATTTGGCTTATCCTTTTATCTATGATAGTCACCTCTTTTTCCTTAGGATTCCTTTATGAAATGTCCTCATCCAAGAGATGCAAAGGACCTCATTATTTTTAGTGTTAAAGTAAGGCACTAATCAGAATGATTTAAACTATGCTTTGCATCACAAGGATATCAAGCAAGTTTCATGGTTGCATATCACATAAACTTATGCCTTAAATATAGTGGACATTTAAATACTTCTTGAATGAATGGATTTCAAGCCCATTCCCAAACTTCCCAAATTGTTGTTTCCCTAGACATTTTAATGGTAAATCTATTGAGAGAGATGATAGTCTAATATTAGAATGTCTTCAGAAACACTTTAATCACAGGAAGTACAAATATTATCAGAAGCATAGGGGCTGGCTTCTAGATTTAAAAATCATAGAATTCTGGGTTTAAAAGAGATTACAGAAATCACACCTGTGAAGGGATGGAAAGAGAAGTGGATTTAGAGTCAGAACTCTATAATGTTAATGAGATAAGATCTTCCCCACCCATTAGTAGGCCTATGTGCCCAACTGTGATATATCCTGAATCTCTGAGCCTATTGGAGGAGGAAACTTTTCTTAGGGGAGGCTTGCTTGTAGGAAGGTTTTCATACCTTTTGTAATTTTTAATTAGGCTCTGAGTCACTAGGGTTGTGGTGCCTTCTGCCTCTGAGAAGTGTATATATATACTCTGAGTTCATATTTTGCTTTGGGGGCTTGCTTATGAGAAGGCTCTTGTGGTTTCCTGTTCAAGATTCTGAGTGGCCACATGTTCAGAGCCCCCCAACTGCTCAGATGTAAAGACTCTCTCGATCCAGGGATGTATGTAAAGTATATAGTTGATTCAGGCAGTCAGAGCCCTGTCCTTTATTTCTCTGCTTGTATTTTTTCTCTATTTTCTCTGATGGTCAGGGTGCTAACTTCTCCCCTGAACTAGTGAATGTAATTAAAAAAGACTGTTTACCCCTTAAACAGCTATCTTTCCTAGTAAAGCAGATCTGATAACCTGTGCTAGCATCCATCCTAGATATGCCTATGTGGTTGCTGCTACAAGCTCCTAGGTTTAAATCCAGCCCTTCTGCTAATTGCATGAATAAAAGTAAGTAACTTTCCCTTTAGGGGTCTTAATTTCATTTCTAAAAGTGATGAGAATGGAAGAGATAATCTTACAGACCCCAAGTTGGCTCCAAGATTTATTTTACCACTCTTTTCTTACAAATTTTAATTTTAAGACCTTAAGAAATGAAATGGCTTGCCCAATAGGACATAGCTAGTTAGCGGCAGGATCAGTAGTATCATGCATGTTTCCTAACAATTAAGTGCTCTTTCCGCTATGCTGCATGAACATATCCTGTATATATCACAGGATGAAGCTCCTTTGACCCTTCTCCTTCAGGGGAGGTAAGCTATGGCACCCTGACCTCTCTGCCTACTCCTGTCTCTTCCTGGAAAGTCTGCTGGCTAGTAAAATGAAAGATGAACAGATATACAGTTTAAGAAATCCTTCATCAAGTCAGGTGTATCAAGACTGTAAAAAGCCCAGGACCAAAAGTCAAGGCCCAGATCCCATACTTCCTCCAAAAAGAACCCTGCCTTAAGGAATTCCAGCCACTAACCCAGTTCAAAAAGCAAACAAACAAACAAAAGCAACAGAAAAAAAAATGCTTTCCTCGACCCCAGTCTCCCCCCAATATTCATTCAATTCCTTAGAAGGAGCTTTATTTTAGGAAAATGTTATAAAATTAAGCATGCACTCAATGTGCAATGGGAAAATCTATCTTCTGAAATTTTGACAAATTTCATGCACCAAGAGCCTATCCAAGTAAATAGAGAGCTCTACATCAGGACATTAATATGTAATATCAAATATAGCTTTGTTTTCTCCATCAGTGTCCATCTGAATTTTATATTTACATTTTCTCTCGGTTCCACTTGAGGAAGGCCCTGGTTTTTTTAAGGTAACATTTAGCTATTCCGATAAACTACTAAGTGCCTATATGCTAAGATCTGAAGCTGTGCTAATATGCTACCCCTTCTCGATAACATCTGTGAATTTTAACAGACACCTTATGGAGACAATCCCTTAACCCAAAGGAGGATTTCAACAGTGGTAGTTTCAGGACCTGTAGGAAAGCTATTTGGAGAACAGGTTGGGTTTCACAGGGCCCCTTATCACATATTCAATTATTTTGTTCTCCTGGCAATAGATGCCTATATGGCACCATGAGGAAACTAAGTACAGTATTTGATAGGTTAAGGGATTTGCCAACAGTCAAAAAACAAATAAGCGTCAGGGGCCAGATGAAAATTCAGATCTTTTCTCTCTCCAACATCCAAACTGATCCCAGTCTGTCACTGTCTCTCCAGGCAGAGGATTTGGCCTAATGCCAAGTATTTCAGTGTTTGGTACTATTTTCCCTTAGGAAACAGCAAATTAATTTAGAATGCATTATTCCTCTTTGTCTCCCACTTTATGCCTCAGGCATAGTAGTTTCTAGGTATTGTTGCTGTTGTTCCTCCTCTCCTCTGGAAAAGGACCAATGACATCATGAGGGTGATGTTTGGACTTGCCAGAGAATTGGATTTAAGTGAGGCAGAACTACACAAAGTCATCAGCCTCCTTCTCTCCTCTAGAGTTATGGAAGTCCAGTGACAAAACAAAAGTCAAGAGGATTGGTGACATCCCAGGATGCAGTGGGTGACCTTGGTCTTTCTAAATTAATGTCTTCTCCAGGTGTCAGTTTTTGTGAGGCAATGCCCATTCAATAACTAAGGACTAGATAAGGATGGAGAGAAAAAAAAAAGATGGCCTAGTTTACCATCCCCCCCAGAAAAATCAGTCTTGGAGGGCAAGACCCTAAGTCTCTAACAAGAACAAAACAATTTCTATTTACACTCATTCTAAGTCATTAAAAACCTAAATAATGACTTGCACAATTTATATTGAATGAAGGAATGAGGTTACCAGTACAATGCCTGGCACAATAAAAGCTTATTGATTGGTCAATATGGAACTTACGGGACTTAAGTCTCTTAAGTCAATATGGAACAATGTGGAACTTAAGTCTTTACTTCCTGTAAATTCACCATATTTTCATAATCTTTCAATATTCAGCTCAAGTCCTTATTCCTGAAGAAGCTTTTTTGTCACCACCTCAGTTTTCACTGATTTCTGACTTCTCTAAAATGAGTATATAGAATGAATTTTATAGCTTGTATGTTAAATTTGATTTTAAAATATATGTTCTGCTTGCTGATCTCTTGTACAAATATTTTTGTTACCATTTAATTCTTGCATTGGTAACTTGATTTTAATCAACACTAGCACAAGAAACTCTAGAACCCAACTCCAAGAATTTTTACTGGCTATCCCTCATGCTTAGAATTATATCTTATCTCTGACTACTGGTGAAGACTCACCTAAAATTTCTTCCTACAAAAGCAAGGACTTTCCCATTCGTTTTTAATCTTAGATTATTTAAAATTTATCTTGTATATAGCCAGTTTGTTCATAATTTCTGTACATAGTTTATGTTACTTTCATTAGATTGTAAGTTACTTGAAAGCCAGGACTTTTATTTGCTTGTTTCTGCTCCCCCCCCCCCCACCCTTCCTACTTAAATACCCAGTGTTTAGCACAAGGTCTGGCACAGAATCATTACTTGATAAATATCTGTTTTTTTTAATGCTTTATTAACTTCTGACTTACATCATTCATTTCCTCCAGATTTTGAGTTACAAATTTTCTCCCCGTTTTTCCCCCACCCATCCCCCCAAAACAGCATTCCCACAGGATATCCCCACCTCCAATCTGCTCTCTCCCATATTTTCTCCCATACCCGTTTCAACATTTCCAGTGGATCTCTATGCCTCAGAGCCTATATCTTATTTCTTAATTACATGTAAGATGGTATTAATAATAGTATACATACACACACACACACACACACACACACACACACACATATATATTTGATTTTAAAACTTTCAATTCCAGATTCATTCCCTTTCCCCCCCTGCCACCCACCCCCAGTGGGGAGACAAGCAGTTCAGTATAGGTTGTACATGTGCAGCTAATGCAAAACAATAACATAGTAGATATATTGTAAAAGACTGATTATATTTCCCTCCCTCCTATCCCACCTCCCACTTGTTCTATTCTATACTTTGATCCTATCCCTTTTCAAAAGTGGGTGCTTCCAACTTCCCTCCCCCCAGCCTGCTCTCCCTTCCATCATCCCCCCTCTCATCCCCTTCCCCCCCTATTCTCCTGGAGGGTGAGATTCCCTATTTAGTGTGTATTTCCCTCCCTCCTCAAGCCAGATTCAATAGGAATAATGTTGACCCATTCCCTTTTGCCTTCCTATTCTTCTCCTCCATTGTAACCATTTTCCCTTGCCTCTTCTGTATGAGATAGGTTACCCCAATATGTCTCTCCCCATCTCCTCTCATTATATTCCTCTCTCTCCTCTTAATTTCACCTTTTAAGTATCATCCCTTCCTGTTAAATTGGTCCTGTGCCCTCTATCTATGTACACCTGTAAACATATATACACACATGCACATATGTATTCATATGCCCGCATATCCTCATATAAAGACATATATATATATATTTCTAATCCCTTCAACTACTGAGAAAAGTTTCATAAGTTACAATTATTGTTTTTGATGTAGGAATGTTAATAGTTCAACTATGATAAGTTCCTTATGATTTCTTTTCCCTGTTTACCTTCTCATGCTTCTCTTGCTTCTTGTATCTGAATGTCAAATTTTCTATTCAACTCTGTTTTTTTTCAGCAAGAATGCTTGAAAGTCCTCTATTCCAGTGAATGACCATAATTTCCCCTGAAACATGATACTCAGTTTTGCTGGGTAGGTGACTCTTGGTTTTAATCCCAGCTCCCATGACCTCCGGAACATCACGTTCCAAGCCCTTCGATCCCTCAGTGTAGAAGCTGCCAGATCCTGGGTTATCCTGATTGTGTTTCCACAATATTCAAATTGTTTCTTCCTGGCTGCTTGTAATATTCTCTCCTTAATCTGGGAATTCTGGAACCTGGCTATAATATTCCTAGGAGTTTTCTTTTTGGGATCTTTTTCAGGAGGTGATCAGTGAATTCTTTCAACCTCTATTTTGCCCTCTGGTTCTAAAACATCAGAGCAGTTTTCCTTGAGGATTGCTTGGAGGATGATTTCTAGGTTCTTACTTTGATCATGGCTTTCAGGTGGTCCAATAATTTTTAAATTATCTCTCCTGGATCTATTTTCCAGGTCAGTAGTTTTTCCCATGAGATATTTCACATTGCCTTCTATTCTTTCATTTGTTTGGATCTGTTTAACAGCATCTCGATTTCTCATAAAGTCATTAGCTTCCATTTGCTCCAATCTAATTCTGAAGCAATGATTCTCCTCAGTGAGCTTTTGAGATTCTTTTTCCATCTGGCAAATTCGACTTTTTAAGGCATTCTTCTCCTCATTGCCTTTTTGAGCCTCCTTTGCCATTTGAGTCAGTCTGTTTTTTAAGGTATTATTTTCTCAGTCAGGCTGTTGACTCTAATTTCATAATTTTCTTGCATTGTTCTCATTTTTTCCTCCACTTCTCTTATCTGCTTCTTAAGGTCCTTTATGGCCTGTAACCAGCTTGTATTTTCCTTTGAAGCTTTTGGTGCAGGAGTACTGACTTCACTGTTTTCCTCCTGTTGCATGCCTTGCTCCTTCTTATCCCCAAAATAGGAGTGTAATGTTGGAATCTTCTGTCTGCTTTGTTTCCTTTGCCTGCTCATTTTGCCACTCAATTATTTGCCTTTTGGGCTTTTTGCCACAGTAGGACTCTGCCACCAGACAGGGGAGGTTTCGTCCCAAATGCTGGGGTTTTCTCAGCTGCCAGAGGCAATTGATGGGTGCCCTCTCTGAGATCTCCACACACTCTGGCAAGCTGGACACACACCCCAGGACCTCCACCCTAGACTGCAATACAGATCCCAGCAGGTTAAAGCAAGAGCGATTACCCCTCAGACTGGTGCTTGGTCTCCCTACACTCTGCAGGCCTGGAGCTGAAGCTGCCAAGTGGAGCTGGCAGGCTGTGCTGGTGGCTCAGCAGTTTCTCGCCCCGGGGGTAAAAGCCACGCACACCCACTTACTGGGTACCAAAGTCCAGACTGCACTGGCCTCTCACCTTGTCCTTCATCTATGTATTGATAAATCTGGAAATGGCCACAGCTGCTTCTGATCTGGAGTCCCTCTGGCTGGCGGCTGGTCAGGCCCGCCCTGGGGCTAAAGCCTCAGCGTGGTGCTGGGCTTGGCTCCCAGAGCGCTGTGCTGGCCGATTCCTGCCGGCCTGCTGGGCAGTCCTCAGTGGGAGGTTAGCTTCTCTGTGTCATTTCGTGGGTTCTGTAGCTCCAATGTTTGTTTAGAGTCCCCTTTTTACATGGATTGGGGAGGGTGGAAGCCAGAGTCTCGAGAAGGTCCTGCTTCTACTCCACCATCTTGGCTCCGCCCCCATAAATATCTGTTGATTCAATTTGGCTGGAGTTTATTATCACAATTAGATCACAAGATCCTCATATCATCCATAAGCATCATTAAAAGTAGCATGACAGTGCAGGGAGGTCTGTCTTTGGGGTTAGAAACACCTAGATCTGATCTTGTCTCTGAAATACTTTGATTGTTTAACACTGGATTCATCATTCATTTTTATCCAATTTCACACGCATGCACACATGCACACAATTTTCACACACAATTTATTAAGCTCCTAATTTATGGAGACACTCTACTAAATTATTGAGATAAAAAGAAAACATGAAACCATTCTGCCCTTAGGAATTTTCAACTCAGGTGGATGGAGAGAGGACATATACATTATGAAAACCCTTCCCCCCCCCCAGCCAACCCTCTTCTGAAAAGTTCTTCAGAAGGACGTTACTGATAAGAAGATTGCACTGGAAGCTGCTCAGGATGGAGTGGAGACAGATTCTTCTGCCTAGATAGCCCAAGTTTGGGAGTGATTTCATGTGGTTGAGGAATGACTTGATAGAAGAGTGTCATGGTAGTGGGATGTGAAGATCTTCCATGCTCCTTGAACTTACTGACATAGCAGGAAGGGGTGGGGTAGGAAGAAGCCAGAGCCAAGTAGGAGCTGGTCTGGAGCCAGTGCAGTAACTGGAAGCAGTGGCAGTGCTAACTCTTTTTTTCTTGAGCCACCCAGAATTTCTGCTAAGGACTCCTGCTAAGGACTGGTGGAGATGGGAACTGTGGGGGAACAAAACTGCTGGGATTGAGCTGTGTGAAGGCCTAGTGGTTACTGTGAGTGAGGAGAAGAGGATCTTTGCCTGAGGTAGCCTGTTCTATTTTGAAGGTTTGAGAATGTGGGTGTTTACTGCATTAATTACATGTGCCAACTCTGTGGCTACTGTGATGGCTTTGACTTTCTGGTTTTGGTACTCGGTTTTCTGGTATTTGAATAAATGTTCTAGCTATGTTCCCCATGTAGAGAGCCAGTTATATTTTGTGATTAATAACCATATAAGCATTTTTATAGTTATCATAAGTATTGTGAATACTATATTGTTGATACAAAGAGGTAATTCCTCAGTGGGGAGATGGGGTGATAGACCCTGCTGAAAAGGTATTGTACCAGGATTAAATGACCTAAGTCATGTACTCAGGACCCACATTTTAATATTAGCCCACCTCCCAGTGTGTTGACCAATTAGAGTTGATTGACACTCCTTGGGAACACCTACTCTTCAAATGGCATATATTTATGTGCCCCCAACCCCCAAATCAAGTCAGTTCTGGACCATCCCCCTTAGGGGGACCCAGTTCTGGACTGAAACTCCAATATAATACATGTCACAAGCTTGAGAGATGAATTAAAACATGGGCAACCTAAATCATTTGTCTCTTTCTTAGAACAAACTGTTTTTGGAGCTGTCAAGCCAAGCACGAGTAGCCTTCCAGAAGAGTACTGCTGTGCATAGCTCTAAGGTTCTGATCACATAGTATAGTGAACTCTCTATTTATTCAGCAGTAAATTAAAGCAAAACATTCACAAAAACCAAAATACAGCATTCACAATATTATAACATAACAATTTATCACTAAAGAGACCACATAGTTTTCACCAAAGTGGCCTCATAGTTTTAAGCAAAAGATATCATTCAGTAAGTCCTTAACTCAATCATCCTTAAGGAGCAAGCCTCCTTAAGGAACACAAGGTACAAAGATCAAAGTTCTCCACCCCTAGGTCACATTGTATCATGATCTTCTCAGTCAGGATTAAGTACCCAAGGAGAAGTCTTTTCATCTCAACTCAAGGCTGGCTCCCAGATTCCATGGTTCCTCTGCTATGGGTTCAGATCCTACCTGAATCTATCCAATTGGCACCTGGAATCACAAGTAGGCAGCTCTCAGCTCCCCATCCAACTCCTCATCCAACTCCTTGTCCAGCCTCTCATCCAGTTCCATACTGAAGCTCACAGTATCCAATCCACTTTGAGTTCTTCACAGTTTCTGTTTCTAGGAAAACAAAGCTTAACAGAGCCAAAACAACATTTTACACATTGCTGGCACCATCATCTATCTGCCTGTGAAACCACTACAGACCCACAAAAAAGGTCTGAGAACTCAATACAGATGCACAAAGAAGGTTTGAGGACTCAATACAAATCATCAGTACAGTCCCAAGACCCCCAAAACCCTCCTCCAGGACTTCTGTAAACAGACAACAAGAAAAACCTCTTTCAGGGCTTCCAGTAAGGTCCCAGGGCTTCTGTACAAAGTATTACAAACAAAAATCAACACAGACAGAAGAGACAAACAGAGTACTACCACTGCAAGTGTTCCCTTCTCAATTCTGCTCTCTCCCAGCTTGTGCTCAGCTTTTTATCTGGTCATTAGCTCCTCCTTGTTCTGTCCACCTCTTATGTCCTCCCTATTCCTGTCTTTGGCAAGTCCCTGTGGGTTTCACAGTTTATTAACAAAGACTTGATATTATCACAATAGTACATATATACAACAGCAAATGGTACATATATACACAGTAATTTATAGACCTCTGTGTGAAACTATTTCTGAATCAAACTATAGGGCAGTTAATTGTCATAGCCTTCACAGTAGCAATAGTACTGTTGATTTAACTTTCAACAAGAGAAAGTGAGAAGGGAGTAGGAAAATATGTACCTAGAAGCATAAAGGTAGAGGGTGAGTGTCTAGTCCTGCAGGATAGCTAAGGCAGTGGTCCACAAAATCCTTGTCTCCAATTCTCTTCAAAATGGATTCTGCCCCAGTCTCACTCCTTAATTATATTTTTCTATCATTGGAGGACAAAGCTAGATAAATTTATATATGCTTACCACCAAGTTGGACACAGTGATTATTTTATTTTTGCATTACTTTCAAAAATAAGATAATAGGTTATCATGAAGAAGTATCCACACCAAGTATATAACAGATTATTTAAATATTAACATATATGGCCATCCAAAGATATTTAAAATTCTAAGATTTCTAGAGTAGTAACATATAACCTGATTAGATGAAAATATTTTATTTCTTCATATTTTCTTTTAGACTAGTTTATGCTTAATAAATGTTTAATGAATTATACTCCACTTTAGAGTAAGGACAAAGTCTCATATCTTTTGATCATCGTAACACCTAGTATAACTCTGTTTATACTATGTACTTGACACATGTTTGTTGAATGAGTCAATGAATGAATGCATGTTAATGACCACATGTGCTTGTTTATTCCTTCCTATATCATTTTTACATGGTATCATGGAGACACGGGCTGGGATTCAATATGAGGTATTAAATTTTGGCTGTGGAGAGCAGAATTTGTTAAATGATTTCTTACACTGAGAATTGTCCAGATGAAATGAAGATGATGGTGGCAGGAAGAGAAATTACCTCAATGATGTCTAAAATTCATTTTACAACTATTGCTATCATATTTATTGCCATTTTTATTGAAAGCAATATATTTTCTTCAGAACCGACAGTACTTGCATATGCATTATTGCTGAATTGTAGAAAAATGACTAGCATCATTCAAGGATGGCCCTGGGCAAAACTGTGAAGGAGGTGAAATGTGTCTCTGGCATCCTCCTCTGGCTCCTTCACATGCCTCTCTCTCTCCTTTAAGTGATATTCCCCTGCCCATCACCTAGTGAAATAATTCTGCCTGCTGGCTGCTCAGAGGATCCCTCCCTCTACAAGTTTTAGTCACCATTCTCTTAGGTTTGAGTGTGTGTCTTGACTTCGATTTCTTTGCTACTCAAAATTTCAGGTCAATGACAGACAATTTTTGCCTTTTGGTAGCTGTCATCAGATAATCACTTCACCACCTACTCCACATATATCCTAAGTATACAGAATAGCAGATCCTTTAGAAGTTTACATAGTGAAAGGCACCAACATTGTGGTGAATTTATTTTTCCCCTTTTCATCACCCCAGTGCTCATGGTAACAATAAAGTATCATAGAAAGGTAACACCCAGCTGAAGAAAGGTATAAAACAGTCAACCAACCAGTATTAATCATTAAGTACCTACTAAGTGTCTTGTACTGTAGCAGTCATTGGGATAAAAATACAAATAATGAAACAATGCCTACTTTTAAGGAACTTAAATTCTGATAGGAAAGTAAGCAAACATAAAAGGCATAAATATAAATTGAAAATCTACATGAAGAACAAGGTATCCTGAAAGACTTACTGATGTTAATCTATTGATTTTTTATTTAAATCTATTGATTTAAAAATTTAAAATGACACTAATATTTTTTAATTAGGCAATATGAGAAGGAGGCAACTAATAGTTGGGAGATCATTAAAGGCTTCAAGCAGGTGATGATGCCTGAGATACATCTTAAAAGGAAAGGAAGACTGTGAGGCAGGGTTAAGAAGGGAGTGCATTGCCAGTTAGGGGCAGTGAGGAGTAGGCATCCAGGGTAAAGATGTAGAGATAAAATGTGGTGCCTTATGAAAAGAACAGACAGAAGAACAATTTGGATAAAAAATTTGGGGGGATGTGTGTGTGTGTGATATCCATAATCAGGACAATTTGATTGGGTCCAGGTTGTGTATGGATTTAAATACTAAACAGATGTGTTTGCATTTTATTCTAGAGTACATAGGAAGCTACTGGAGTTGATTGGGTAGGGGAGTCACATAATTAAATCTGTGCCTAAGGAAAATGACTCTGTAGCAGTATATAGAATAGACTGGCATGGTGATAGGCTTGAGGAAGAAAGATCAATTGGATGGTAAAGTTGGGTAATGAGTCCTGGCTAGTGCTGAGATTACAAAACCGAAACAAACAATAGTTAAATCACAAGACTATGGATTGGAAAGCTTGAGATCTGGTCCAAATGCTACTAATTCCCTGGGTGATATTAAATTAAACACATGACCTATCTAGGTCTCTCTTATGCAAAATCAAGTATTTACCATATTCATCTTTTTAATACTATAAAATAATTATGAAAATGTTGGTTTAAGAGTGTCACTGCATTATTAGGATGGACACCTTTGTACATATATGTATATGTATTTTCCAGTGGCTTTGAAATTCAACAATGATGAAAAATGTGTTTCCCCTGAAAACACGAATAATATTTCTATCATTGAAAGCACCCAAGGTTTATAGTAACTGTAAGGGCTATTAAGCCAGTACCTATATGAATCCAGAGAGTGAATTGTATAAGCATTTAGAATGTGCTGATGATAAAGGGATTCATAAAAGTTGTTATGCTGATTTTATGTTGATGGATGTTTGAATATAAGGTGAATTATTAACCAATGGCAAGTGAAGCTAATGTGTAAGTGTTATGATATATGTGTAATTGAAAGTGATTTCTCCTCAGCAAGATGGAGAGTGGAGGTGAAAGTGAAACAATGAATGAGTTCAAACAAAGATACTAATACAGAGAAATCCATTTACAACTTGTGTAAAGGATATGGAAAAGAAAACAAAAAAGATGAAGAATTAGGATGGGAAAAAAGAAAAAAGCTCAGCTTCACACAAAGCCAAGGGATTGAACAGTAACAAAAGTACATCTTTATTTTAAATCTACACGTGGCTTTAAACACTTTTATAAAGACTTTGTTAGGCTATCCTTCTCCTGTGTTTTTTTATTTGCATTTGTACAATTCCTCTTCTTCCTCATTCTCTCCTATTTTCTCAACTCACTCCAGATTCTTTGCCCCTTTTATTCCTTTCCTTGAGTGGTTTCCTATTGTTATCACTGAGAGGCAATTGGCTCCTTGAATCAATTTCCTAATAAGTGTAAAGAATATAAAGCCTTGAATTAATAGTCATGTAGCTTCCTTGGATATGGGCATCTTGGGATCAAAGAATCTCAGAGTTGGAAGGGACCTCAGAGGCCATCTACTCCAATCTTAGCTGATCCCTAACTGCTTCCATGACATCACTAACAAATTATCATCCAACCATTGCATGAATACCTTCACTGAAGATAAATACACTGCCACAGAAAGGAGCCCAATCAGCTCTGATCCAATGTGCATTTAATGAGCAACTATAACATGCAACAAGTCATCACACTAGGTTCTAGACATATAAGAAGAGCAAACAGCTTCAACAACTATAACAAGAAAAGAGCTCCTGCTTTCTACTGTGGGGCTATGAAATGCAAATACATATTTATATTCATGATGGTTTCAGAACAAAAAGAACAGAAATAATCAGGGGGTAAATAAAGGCTTCTGTAAATAGACTGAACATGAATCAAACCTTGAAGGAAGTCAGAGATTCTAAATGACCAAGGTGAAGTGAGAGTACGTATCAGTCTTACAAAAGCTCAGAGGCAAAATATTAAGCCAATCTAATAGGTCCTACTTACCTTTTAACTTTCACAAAATCCTGATTGCTGATTAGGACTAAAAAAGGAAGAGTACATGGGCAAAGATCTCAGATTTCTTTTTTCCCATCCTAATTCTTCATCTTTTTTGTTTTCTTTTCCATATCCTTGCTCCTAATACCAAGCTGAAACCACCTTTGCTTGTATGCATGATGTCTTTAAATTAGAGAGAATCAAGGATACCATTTTTGAAGATGTACAAATTTCAAGTGAGAATTTAGATTCAGTTATAATTTACATGATATTTCTTAGAAAAAAATGCAGCAGATCGGACTTTGTTTCATAAGAATATCTTGTTTATCTTTTCAAAGTGCCCAGTTGTACATATTTCAATGCTTAACCAGGCTAGTCCTCAGATAACAGTCTTGCAGACCACCACCATCCTTTAAACCTCCTCACCACGCTATGACCAACTGGAGTTTGTGGACCTTTAAAAATGCAGGATCAGCTTCAAGACCCATTATTGTGTTGCAAAAGAACTTCAGCAGAAGGTTCTGTATATAACAGACATTTAAAGAATGTTTATGAAATTGAATTTGTTGAATTAATATGGTTATTTGCTTGTGGATTCATATACTTATTGCTTTCTCAATATAAATGCATTTTGCATGATAGGTCCTTGTTTCTTTTCTGGTCTACATATCCTTTAACCCCAAATAATCCCGTACTAATTTGACACCTATGATGCTCCAGTCATTGTGTTTTTTGTGATAAGGGGGATGGGTAGAAACTAGATATAAACATTAGGAATTATCATTGATTATTGGAAGAGCAGATGGGAAGCCTCCCTATATTTTACGTAGTTTCATGGAAAGTGCAAATGCCATGCATAGTTCTTTACATTAGGAAAATGACAAAATGATCCCAGCAAAGCAAAGCAGCAGGGAATGATTTAACATAAACAAGCCACCAGTTTGATTTGATTAGGGAGATAAAGATATGTTCCAAACTGAGCAACATTCAGAATCTCAGCTGAGTCTTTACTAATCAACTCAGCAACATCTTGTCCTTAAATAGCTTTATTTTAAGAATTTAATAATCACTTGGGGTAAAATTACACAAGCAAGAGAAGAAGCTAAGAATAATGAATCAGATTCAGAGGGGTCAGCAAACGATTCCAAAGTGAGTTAAGGCTCAATAAAGAGAATGCCAATACCACCAACAAACTGAAAATAGTTAAGGGAAAGGGAAAGAGAAGGGGAAAAGGAAGGGGAAGGGAATAGAACGTGTGTGACATTAGAAAAGTCACTTAGTAACTTTCTGGATCTCAGATACATCATCAGTAAAATGATGGGGTAGCAATATATCTCTGATCACACGATCAAGTTCTTTTATCTAAATTACTCTGAATGTGTATTTCCATTCATTCCAGCTGACTCACCCCAAAACCTAGCCCTTCCAGTAAAATAACTGAATATGTTGTTATTTTTGTGCAATCAAAATTTTACATTTACTGTTTAAAGAGATGCATTTGAGGACCATTTGCTGCAACAGAACCATGGGTTAATTAATAAATGGTCATAATCTGAAATGGATAATAAAATTTCTAATAGTAGTTATGTCAAAGATACAAAGATCTTCTGAACTCTGTCAGTAGGCTATTTCATACAATGCTATTATTTTCAATAACTTCCTGAACTATGACCTCACAGTTATTTGATCTTAGGTATTAAGCTGTGTTTTCCTTCAGAAGAAGAACCCACAAAGGATTATGCCCACTATCTAGCATGCTTCAATGAGGAAGGTATAGAATTGGCCTGAGTTTCTTTGGACATCGTCACCCATCACCATTGTATCCTAGGCAAAATGTGATGAATGAAAAAGAAAAAATTAATAATAATATAATTATCATCATAATTCCTGTACATTTTTACTAGTTAGCATAAGAAATGGTCAGAGACAGTTTCAGAGAAAACTGGAAAGATGTATGAATTTATACACAGTGACATGAACTGAACCAGGAGAACAATAATGTCAATAATAATGACATTATAAAGAAGCAGAACTATGAAAGATTTGAGGGCTCTGATTAAGGCAATGACAAACCAAGATTCCTATAGACTGATGATGAAACATACTTCCCATCTCATGAAAAAAAGGTGATGGAGGCAAAATGCAGAGCAAGACATACATTTTTGGACATAGTCAATGAATGAATGAATATATTTTTGTTTGGTTATGCATATTTGTTGAATTTAATTGAGGGGGAGCCTTAGTAAAAATTGAGCTTGGAAAACTAGTCCCCCTGGGTTTGGACTCTGCTAGGAAAAAAGGGATACTGGAATGCTGTCCACAACAATGGTTTGATAACCTTGCAGGGAAAATTATAGGGATGGGAATGAGTCTGCAGTCTGCTACAGAAGTAGTACACACACACACACACACACACACACACACACACACACACACACAAACACGAAGCAGCAGTAAAAATCAAGGGGAGCAGAAGGATTGGTGGTCTGTAGAAGGACAGAGAGTACTCATTTTCATTGAGTCACAAGGAAACTTCATCCCATAGACTGTCAGCATGGGGCCATCTCTGGGTGGAGAGCAACACAGTACTACTGGAGTTTTGGCATTTTTTTTCCTCTCATAGGGGTTTATCAGGAAAGGGGTAGCCCTAAAGCTCTCACCAGTGGATTTTTCACCTTATGTCAGTGTTCTTGCTGCTAGACCCCTTTCATGAGGATGAGGACCTATACTGTTAGGCCCAAGCTTAGTGCCCAATCATAAGAGAAAGAGATAAATGCTTGTTAATAAAATAAAATAAAATAGACGTTTGAATGATCTGACAAAAATGAAGAAGTTTTCATTTGAATAAGGTTCAGCTGGTAATATACATTTCTTTGAGTTTATCAATGTTCCCCATGTGCTTCATCACGTGTTCTGGGTAGATGATTATCACCATCACACTGAGTGTCTCTAGCACAGTTATGCTAATAATCACTCAAAAGTCTTTACAACAAGCGTTTTTAATCTTGAATTTGTTAAATTTTGAGAAAGAAAGGGAGACAGAGAGAGTGGGAAGGGAAGAGGGGAAAGAGAGAGAAATTAATTTAAATGTAATTACTTTCCTTTATAAACCTATGCATTATAGTTTATGTATTTAAACATTATTTTCAGTAGTCCATTGGCTTCATCACATTGGAAAAGTAATCAGCAAAACAAACAAATAAAAGGTTAAGAAGCCCTGTTTTAGAGAGTAATTCTGACACTGAGGTCTGGGATTCCAAGGAACAAAGATAGTTTAATATTAAGGTGATATTACTACAGGATCTGTTAGAATATCGTTATCAAATAAATGATTTATTTATTTTTTCCACAATGAATTTCATTCTAGATATTTCATTGTCAATAAAAAAAAAAAAAAAAACAACTATAACAGCAACATCAATATTTAAGAAGTAGTGGACTTGTAACCAGGGGACTTGGGTTCAAGTTTGAGCTACACCACTAACTAGATGTATAAACCTAGACAAATCATTTAACCTCTCAGTCTCAGTATCCTCTTTCATAAAACAAAAGAGACTGAATTGGAGGACTTTTAAGATACCTACTAAAATTAAAAAGTCTACAATTTCAATGAACCCCATGAATCGGTGTATTGTGATAGAAAGAATACTAGGTCTAAATTCAAAGGACCTAGTTTAAAATTTCCTGTGTGATTTGGGGTAAATCACATTAATTATCTGTCTCTCTTTTCTACATCTATAAAATGTGAGTGTGTATGTGTGGGGGAGGTGGACTAGAAGATATGCAAAGACCTTACCAATGCTAATGTCAAATGATTGTGAATTATATAAAGATAGTATAATAGAATATAACTAGTTATATTCTTGACCAAATGAGATAGAAGCACTTACCAAAGATATTTGGTTATTTGAAATGTAAAAGCTTCTGGATAGATAATATTCATGCAAAGTATTCACAACAACATGGGAAAATGCTTCAAATCACTAATAAGAGAAATTAAACAGTCTGTGTTGGAGAGGTTGTGGAAGAATAGGCACACTAATACATTGTTGGTAGAGTTGTAAAATGATGCTACAATTTTGGAAAGCAATTTGGAATTATGCAAACAAACTTAGATTTTAATATATACTCTTTAAATCAGAGATTCCACTATTAGGCTTATTCCTTAAGGAAGTCATTGATAAGGTAAAACATAATCCCCATATTATCTAAAATATCTATAGCAGCACTTTTGTGATAACTAAGAATTAGAAAGAAAGTAATAACTCTGGTAAAAGAATGCAATGGAATAATGTTGTACTGTAATGAAATGATATGTGTGATGAATACATATTAGCCTGGAAATATCTATATGAACTGATGCAGAGTGAAGTAAGAAAAGCCAAGAAAACAATATGCACAGTGATTGCAAACGTGGAAAAGAAATCTCTTAGGAGTGACCAGGTGGCTCAGCGAGTAAGAGCAGTGGCCCCAGTGTCGGGATGACCTGGGATTGAATCTGGGCTCAGATACTTAACACCACACCCAGAAATAACTGGCTGTGTAACCTTGAGCAAGTTACTTAACCCCGATTGCTTAAAAAAATAAAAAAAAGAAATCTCTCTCTCTCTCTCTCTCTC
>NW_027185712.1:8369936-8422459 GCF_028583685.1 Petaurus breviceps papuanus | reverse complement strand
CACACACACACACACCAGACAAACAAACAAAATCCAAACAAACATAAAAACCAAACAAAGGTAAATGTAAAAAAAAAAAAACTATAAAGATCAAGTAAGGATAGCAGAGCCAAGATGGCAGACTAAAAGGAGGGACTCCCCTGAGCTATCCCTCAAAGTCCTATAAATACCTCTAATAATGACCATAAACAAATTCTAAAGTGGCACACACACACAGGAATGAAATGGTTTCCCATCCTAAGAGAATTGAGAAGGTCAGCAGGAAAGGTCTATTGCACCAGAATGAGAAAGAAGCACAGCTTAACACAGGTTCTGCCAGTGCAGATGAAGACAGCATAGACTGGGCCAATAAAGATAATGCCCTAGAAAATCAGGAGAAGACCTCTGGGCTACTGAATGAGTAGTAGTGTTGGAGATTTCCAGAACTCTCAGCCTACAGATGGTAAGGGGATCAGACAATGGGTCAGAAGTAGATTTACAGTGGTTCCTTTACTGGCACCAAGTGCAAAACTTGGTTGTATTGCCTATATTTGGAACTAGGTTATAGTCCTGGGTTTTAGTCCTAGTGGGAGGAGGAGCAATGACAGAAAAGAGTTTGCAGCCACAGGGGAACAGGAACCCTGGTCACATTTGCAGGGTTGTAAAGAGTTATTGTGGTCACTCATAAACCATTGCACAGTACAGGACAGTAGTAAACACATGTCTCTTTAGATAATACCACCTCTGAAAAGTCAAAAACTTACAGGCCTCTAGAATTGTCTCTGACCTTAAAAAGCTACTATGCTGGCAAAGAAGATAAAAATTCTCAATTAGAAGACAAAAAAATCAAGATTTCTTCATCCAATAACTCAAAGAGAAATATGGATTTGTCTCAGGTCATGGAAGATTCAAAAGGGAATTTAAAAATCAAGTAAGAAAGGTAGGAGAGGGGTGGCCAGGTAGCACAGCAAGTAAGAGCACCGGCTCCAGTGTTGAGAAGACCTGGAGATCGAATCCCGGGCTCGGACACTCAGCACCACTTGAGCAAGTTACTTAACCCTGATTGCTTAAAAAAATAAAAAATAAAAATAAAAAAAAGAAAGGTAGGAGAAAAATTCGGAAGAGAAATGAGCTTGGTGTAAGAAAATAATGAAAAAAAAGACTTAACAGATTGGTAAAATATACTCAAAAATGTATTGAAGAAATCAACACCTTAAAAATGGAATAAGCCAAATGGTAAAAGAGGCACAAAAATCCAATGAAGAGAAGAATACCTTGAAAAGTTGAATTGGCCAAACCGGGGAGTGGGGGGTGGGGGGGAAGATATACAAAAATTCACTGAAGAGAAAAATGCCTTAAAAAGCAGACTTGACCAAATGGGAAAGGAAGTACAAAAGCCCATTGAAGAAAATAATTACTTAGAAGTTAGAATTGGGCAGGTGGAAGCTAATGACCTTAAGTGACAGCAAGAAATAATCAAATAAGATCAAAAGAAAGGGGGAAAAGAGAAGAAAATGTGAAATACACCACTGGGAAAACAATTGACCTAGAAAATAGTTCCAGGAGAGATAACTTAACAATTATTGGACTACCTGAAAGTCATTATATAAAAAAAGAGCCTAGACATCATCATTCAAAGAATTATCATTAAACTACCTTGATATTCTAGAACCAGAAGGTTAAAGAAAAATTGAAAGAATCCACCAATCACCTCCTTAAAGAGATCCCAAAATTAAAACTCACAAGAGTATTATAGAGAAATTCTAGATCTTTCAGATCAAGGGGAAAATTCTGCAAGCAGCCAAAAAGAAAGAATTCCAATTTCATGGAGCAAGAGTCAAGAGAGCACAAGATTTAGCAACTTCTACTTTAAAGGATAAGAGGGCTTGGAATACAATATTTCAGAGGGCAAAAGAGCTAGGGTTACAACCAAGAATCACCCACCCAGCAAAAGTGAGCATAATCCTTCAGGGGAAAAAATAAATGGACATTCAATCATTCCTGATGTAAAGAGCAGAGTTGAATAGAAAATTTGACTTTCAAATAAAAAAAACAAAACAAAAGAATCATGAAATAAACAGGAATGAAGAATCACAATGGATTTAATAAAGCCAAACTGTTTATATTCCTACATGAAAAAATATACTTATAACTCTTAAAAAATTCACTCTATTAGGGCAATAAGAAGGAGTATACATAGAAAGCAGAGTAGTGAGTTGAATGTTATTGTATTGTTACCTAAAGAAATTAAATTAAGGTATGAAAAAGAGGAATGCACTGGAAGAATGAGAAACTGAGAAGTAGAATGGGATAAATTATCTGATATAAAAAAGCCTTAAAGAAATTTTGTAATAGATGGGGAAATGGGGGAAGCAGAGAGGGGAGCACATGAACCTATTCTTATCAGAATTGGCTAAAATATGGTATGATACACACACTCATTTGGGTGTAGAAAGCTATCTTACCATATAGGAAAGTAGGAAGAGAAGACAATAAGAGAAGAGGGGTAGGAAGTGAGAGCTGACAGAAGGGAGGGCAGTTTGGGGGAGGTAAAAGAAGTAAAACACTTTTGAGAATGGATAGGTTAAAAGAAGAGAAGCAGAACAGGATAAATCTCTGTTTATCTAGGATGGTCGGAAATACAAAATTGGTAATAATAACTGTGAAAAAAATTACAGTGAGTTCCTCTGAAAAAGATTTCATTTTTCAAATATATAGAAAAGTCAGTCAAATTTATAGAAATATGAACCATGGAGCATTTAGGTGGTGCAGTGAATAGAACACTGGCTTTGGAGTCAGGCAGACCTGAGTTCAAGTCTGGCCTCAAAAACTTAACACTTACTAGCTGTGTAACCTTGGGCAAGTCACTTACCCCCAATTGCCTTGTCTTCCTCCCTCCAAAATAGGCAAAAAAAAAAAATTAAAAGAAAAATAAAAGAAATGACAACCATTCCTCTAGTGATAAGTGGTCAAAGGCTATGAACAGGAAGTTTTAAGAAAAAGTAATCAAAGCTAGCTATAGTCATATAAAAATGCTCTAAATCCCTATTGGTGAGAGAAATGCAAATTGAAACAACTCAGTTTCTACCTCTTACCTTTCATGTTAGTTAATATTAAAGAAAAGTAGAATGGATGGAATGTGGGACAATTAAAACGCTAATGTACTAGTGGTGAAGTTTTATGCTGATTTATCCATTCCAGAGAGTAATTTGGAACTATGCCCAAAGGGCTTTAAAACAATGTGCATGGGGGGGGGGGAGCTAAGATGGCATAGTAGAAATAGAATTTTGGTGTGGCTCCCGCTTCCACCTCTTCCAATTCATGTAAAAAAATGGCTGTAAAAAAATTTGAAGCTACAGAACCCACAAAATGACAGAGAGAAGCTAACCTCCCACTAAAGACAGCCCAGCAGATCATCAGGAAGGGACCAGCACAGCACTGTGGGAAATGAGCCCAGCCCTGCATGAGCCAGAGGTTTTAGCCTCACAGCAGCCACTACCAAACACAGGCTGGAGGGACTTTGGATCACCAACAGCTGTGGCAGTTTCTAGAATTATCAACCCATAGATGCCAAAGACAAAGTGAGAGGTCGGTGTAGACTTTGTGGCAACAGAGAGTTTGGAAGTGCAGTGTCGCCTTTGCCCCCAGGGCAAGAAGCAGCTGAGGTTCTGCAGTCGTGGAGTCACTGCCAAGTGACTACTTCAGAGTTGCTGGCCTGAAGATTGTAGGGGGAGCAAGTGACCAGTCTGAGTAGTCATCACTCTTGCTTTAACCTGCTTGGATCTGGAACATTGTCTAGGGTGGAGGTCCTGGGGTGTGTGACCAGTTTACCAGAGCCAGTGGAGGCTTCAGAAAGGGCAGCCAACTAATAGCTCTGGCAGCTGAGAAAACCCCAGCAAATTGGGACAAAGCTCCCCTGTCTAGTAGTAGAGCTCTACTGAGGCAAAAAGCTCAGAAGTCAAGTAATTGAGTGGCAAAATGAGTAAACAAAGGAAGCAAAGAAAGCTCAGCAATCTGACATTACCCTCCTATTTTGGGGACAAAAAGGATCAAAGTATGGAATGGGAGGAAGACAACAAAGTCAGAACTCCTGAACCAAAAGCTTCCAAGAAAAATATGAATTAGTTACAGGCCATAGAGGAGCTTAAGAAGGATTCTGAAAACCAAGTAAGAGAAGTGGAAGAAAAATTAGGGAAGAGAAATGAGAATGATGGAAGAAAATAATGAAAAGAGAGTCAACAACCTAACTGAAGAAAATAACACCTTTAAAAATAGACTAACTCAAAAGGCAAGACAGGCCCAAAAAGGCAATGAGGAGAAGAATGTCTTAAAAAAAAAAAAAACTAATTTTCCAGATGGAAAAATAATTTCAAAAGCTCATTGAAGAGAATAATTACTTCAGAATTAGATTGGAGCAAATGCTAAGGACTTCATGAGAAATCAGGATACTACTAAACAGATCCAAACAAATGAAAAAATAGAAGGCAATGTGAAATAACTCATTGGAAAAAACACTGACCTGGAAAATAGATCCAGGAGAGAGAATTTAAAAATTATGAGACTACGTGAAAGCCATGATCAAAAAAAGAACCTAGAAATCATCCTTCAAGAAATTCTCAAGGAAAATTGCCTTGATATTTTAGAACCAGAGGGCAAAATGGAAATTGAAAGAATTCACTGATTACCTCTTGAAAAATATCCCCAAAAGAAAATTCCTAGGAATATTACAGCCATGTTCCAGAGTTCCCAGATGAAGAAGAAAATATTACAAGCAGTCAAGAAGAAACAATTTGAATATTGTGGAAAGACAATCAGGATATAACACAGGATCTGGCAGCTTCTACATTAAGAGATTGAGGGGCTTGGAATGTGATATTCCGTAGGTCAAAGGAGCTAGGATTAAAACCAGAATCACCTATCAAGCAAAACTGAGTATCATGTTTCAGGGAAAAATGCGTTCATTCAATGAAATAGAGGACTTTCAAGCATTCTTGATGAGAAAACCAGAGTTGAATAGAAAATTTGACATTCAAGTACAAGAAGTAAGAGAAGCATGATAAGGTAAACAGGGAAAGGAAATCATAAGGAACTTATGAAAGTTGAACTATTTACATTCCTACATGGAAAAATGATAATTGTACCTTATGAAACTTTTCTTAGTATGACGATAGGTGAAGGGGATATAAATGTGTGTGTGTGTGTATACACACACACACACACACATATATATATATATATATACACACACACACATATATGTCTATATAGGAAGGTATATATGCATGCATGTTAATGCATATGTGTGTATATTTGTGTACAGGTATACATAAGACAGAGGGCACAGGATCAATTGAATATGAAGGGATGATATTTTAAAAATAAAATTAAGAGGTGAGAGAGGAATATAATGAGAGAAGATAGGGAGAGAAAGAATAGGGTAAATTATCTCATAGAAGAGGCAAGGGAAAACTATTACAATGGAAGTTAAGAACAGCAAGGCAAAAGGGAATGGGTCAACCTTACTCTCATTGAATTTGGCTTAGGGAAGGAATGACATACTCACTAAATTGGGTATCTTGCCCTACAGGAGAGTAGGGAGGAAGGGGATAAGAGGGGGGAATGATAGAAGGAGGACAGATGGGGAGGGAGAGTAGTTAGAAGTCCACACTTTTGAAAAAGGGACAGGGTCAAAGTAGAAAATAGAACAAATGGGGGGCAGGTCAGGATAGAGGGAAATATAGTAAGTCTTTCACAATATATCCACTATGGAAATGTTTTACATAATTACACATGTATAACCTATATTGAATTGCTTATCTTCCCAGTAAGGATGGGTGATGAGGCAAGAAGTTAAAGAATCTGGAATTCAAACTTTTAAAATCAAATGTTTAAAAATTACTATCATTGTTGTTGTTGTTATAATTATTATACAGGCACTGGGGTATGGAGATCCATCTTGCCCTGCTAGAAAGTTGGAGGAGGTATGGGGAGGATATTAGGAGAGAGCAGATTGGTCGAGGGGGTATTCAGTGGGATAGCTGTTATGGGGTGGTGGATAGGGGAAAGATGGGGAGAAAATTTGTAACTAAAAATCTTGTGGAAATGAATGTTGTAAACTAAAAATAAACATAAAAAAGTAAAAAAAATGCCTACCCTTTGACCAAGAAATACCACTACTAAGTCTATATCCCAAAGGGAGTTAAAACATTATGAATTTAGGTTCAAGAAGGAGAAACTACAAGATCAGACTCCGGGGATTTAGATGGAAACTCAGATATCACCTGTTCCTACCTATGACCTTCTTTGTCATCCAAGACAGTTTCCCCCTTCTTTGAATTTCTATACCACGTATAAAATCAGTATATACCAATTCAGTTCAATCCAGCATATATTTTATATGTACTACTGTGTGCAGAAAACTGTAAGGGGTAAATGGGATCCAAAGTAAACAAAAAACAAACAAAAAAAAATGTCCTAGTCCTTGAGGAATTTATATTATGCTGAAAGAGGCATGTCTGAGGGAGGAGTATCTGGAGAGGAGCTACATATACCTAGATACATTTAACATCAAATATATTCAAAGTAAATATTAAATGCAATTTTGGAGGAGAGCACTAATTGGGGTTATCAGGAAATGCTTCTTTTTTTCAATTTTTTAAGGAAATGCTTCTTGTAGGAAGTGACACTAATTCTGATATTTCAAAGGAGCTGAAAACTCCAAGCATCAGAACTGAGGAGGAACATGATTCCAGAAATGAGGGAATATTTTTTGAAAGCAGAGAAATAGATGATGGAAGGCCCTGCATGTAAACCATCATGTAAGCCAGGTTGACTGACTGTAGAGTGACAGACCTGGAGAATAGTAGCATCAGTTTGAGAAGATAGTTTGAAGCCAAGTTGGTGAAAGATTTTAAATATCAAAGAGAGGATGATAATACATTTTGGAATTCTTTGATCTAGACCTGGAGATGACCTCGGAGCCTTTGTGGTCTAACCTCATTTTACACAGAAGGAAACAACACCCAGAGAGGTAAATTGACTGCCCAAGATCACACAAGTAATAAGTATCAGATGTATGACTTGAAATCATATCCTTTGACTCCAGAGACATTAGCCTTCCTACTTTATCACATATTTACTATTTGATTACATTTATATTCTGCTGTAGATGCCTATGACTTTATTTTCTTATGTATGTATAATTACTCTTTTTAGCAATTTTGTGAGCTCTTCTCCATTAGGAAACAAACCTGTATTAATCTTGTCTTATATTCTCTCATTTTTTAGGACATTGTTAGGTGGAAAATAGTTAGAGACAGTTAGCGGAAAAATCAAATTATTTGATGTGAGATCTAGGCTGAAACTTTTTGTGTTTCACTTAATACCTATGTAACCTTGGGTGAGTCACAACTTTTTTATCTTTGTTTTCTCCTCTGCAAAAAGCACATTTGCCCCAAACAGTTGTTGTAAGAAAAGTATTCTGGTCTAAAGAATTATATAAATGCTAATTATTTTTGTTGCTACTTTCATTACTGGCCTGTTTCCTAACTACTAGCTGATTTATTAAGAACAGGTTCATTATAATTTTGTTTCTCTTATTTTCTATTTTACTATTAATAAGTACATAGTTATTCATCATCCATGATGGTTCAATGACACAATGTTACTCAGTACCAAAATTTTAAATGCCAATTCAATGAATATGAATCCAAATTTCTCTCTCCAGAATTAGCTTCATATCTAAACTGCACTCCTATGTCCCTATCTACCTTTAAGTCACCTTTTTACTGGAATATAAGCTCCATCAGAGCAGGGACCATATTATATTTAAATATTTTATGCCCCCAACGCCTAACACTCTGCACACAGAAGTTGCTTTATAAATGTTGAGTGAAACCTTAATAAAAGGTCATTACCAAAAAGAGTATTCAAGAAGTGCTTTAGAAAGGCCAGGAAATTTAATTTAGGGTTCAAAGAATGAGTCATAATTCAGAAATTCATTCTTAGCAAAAGCGTATTTGAACAAAATCATTGGGGCAGAAAGATACAAAGTATTGAAGATAGGAACTATTCGAGTCTAGCTAGAATATAGAATGCCATAGGCAGTCACATGAATGGGATCATGGAATGGAGAAATTTAAAATAAATATAGAAAGCTAGAGTGTTGCTAGATTCAAAAGAACTTGAAGGAAGCTTAGTCAAGAGGGCTTGAACTTTAATCATTGTGAAGTAGGGAGTCATTGAGAGATTTTAAGGAGAAGTGCATGACCAGATCTGTGTGTAACATGATTTTTGCAGAACTATGAAAGAGATTGGATGGGGAAACAGTGTGAAAGCATATTGACAAACTATAATAATAAAGTAGGAGGGCAGTAATGAAGACTATTAACTGAATGGCTAATTTAGGAACAGACAGAAGAGAATAAAGGATAAGTAAAACTAGGAAGGTAGACTCAAGATCTGATGACTAGTTGGCTATGAGAGGAAAATGAAAAGGAAAACTGAACAAATTAAATGATTATTAATGATTAGAGACCTTAGAGGGTAGAGTTTCATTCAGGTGTGGGGAGAGAGACAAAAGACAATTCATAAAGTTTTGAGAAGTAAAAGGCTATTAAGGAACATAAGGAAATATACATTTGAGGTGTAACATCCAAAAAAAGAAAGTCAAAGCAATATTTAGAATAATTGTGGGGTGTTTGGACATAAAGGATAATATCATAAGCAAAATAAGGGAGCATGGAAAAAATATATTTGTCATGTTCACAGATAAAAGGGAGAAGTTCATGACCAAATGAAAGATAGAGAGGGTCATGGGAAGTACAATGCTTTTTCTTAAATATAAGATTAAAAAAGTCTTTTTTCACAAACAAAACCAGTGTAGCCAGAATAAGAAAGAAAACAACAACTGGGGGGAAATTAGCAGCATGTTTTGTTTTTGTTTTTCTGAGAAAGGTCTAATATTTTAAATATATTGAAAACCGGGCCAAATTTATTTATAAATAAATGAATGAATGAATGAATGAATGAATGAATGAATGAACAAATGAATGAATGAATAAATAAATAAATAAATGAACAAATGAACAAATAAATAAATAAATAAAGGACATTCCCATAAATGGTTCAAAGAATATAAATAGGCAACTTTCAGACGAAGAAATCAAATCATACAATGCTCTGAATTACTAATACTTAGCAAAAATGAAAATTAGGTTTGCCTAGGTGGAGCAGGGAATAGAGCACCAACCCTGGAGTCAGAAGGACCTGAGTTCAAATCCAGCCTCCAGACACTTAACACAATACTAGCCATGTGACCTTGGGCAACTCAATTAACCCCAATTACCCTACCTTCCCCTCTCCAAAAAAAAAAATTTAAAATAATTCTGAGGTACCACTTTACACCTATCCAATTAATTAACAGAAAAGAAAAATTACAAATGCTGGAGGGGATGTAGGAAAATAAGGATATTAGTGTAATGTTTGTGGAGTTATGAACTGGTCAAGACATTTTGGAGAGCAATTTGAAAGTATGGCCAAAGGGCTAAAAAATTGTGCATATACTTTTAGCATGGCCCGAAGTGTTAACTGTTCTTTATTACAAAGAAATCAAAGGAAAAGGAAAAGCATTTGTATGTACAAAAATATTTAATAGCATCTTTTTTGTGGTGGCAAACAATTGGAAGCTGAGGGTACATATGCCTATCAATTGGGGGATAGCTGAGTAAGTGATGGTATATGATTATGATGAAATGCTAATGTGCTATAAGAAATGATGAAGTGGCTAGTTTTTTAAAAACCTGAGAAGATTTCTATGAACTGATGCAAAATGAAGTGAACAGGACCAGAAGAATAATACAGACAGTAACAATAGTATTCTAACAATGATTGTCTAGGAAAGACTCATTTTTTCTGCTCAATAAAATGATAGATTACAATTCCTAAGGACTCATAATGAAAAATACAATTCATCTCAAGAGAGAATACTGATGAAATCTGAGTGTAGATTGAAGCACATTTTTTTCACTTTTCTTTTCCTTGCTTTTTTATTCTACATGGCAAATATAGAAATATGTTTTGCATGATTTTATATGTATAATGGTAATCATATTTCTTGCCTTCTAAATTGGCAGAGAAGGGGATAGATGGAGTGAAAAAATTTGGAATTGAAAATAAAAATAATAAAAACAAAGAATGGGCAGAAGGGAGGGGAGGAGAGGAGAGGATAGTTATAGGGTGCAGGCATGGCTAATATCCAAAAGTCAGGCATCACAACATAGCCAAGGATTAGAATCTAGGCAGACAGTCAAAACCTGGGGAGTAAATCAGTGTTCTTCAAACCAAAATTGTTTTAACTTGTCTATCATATACAATGCATGCCAGAATAATTAACTTAATACATCTCTATGTCATGGAAATATATTATCTTATCTTGAAGACATCCTCTTGATTTAACATCTGCTAGAAATTTAAAGGACTTACTTAATGTTGACTTACAGGACTATGAGCTATACAAAGTGGTTGCAACTTAGCTATGGAATACACTGGTTTATTTCATACTTCATGCTGCATTATGGCCTATTATTGCTTTTCTCTGCTTTTTAGAGTTACATTGATTTTTCATCCATTCATTCCACATAATCATTATGAAACTGTGAGTGTTCAAAAGAGTCATTAATTTTTGTCAAATGGCTAAGATTCTAAACTCAATCAGCCTAGTTCTTGCTTTTTTTGTACCTTTCTATGTCTCTGTGTGTTTCTCTGCCTTTGAGAGTCTCTGTCTCTAACATATTATAGAAATTTAGTGTAATATACTTGTTGACTGATGATTGATTTATTATTAGACCAGTGTTTTTGACAACTTAATCTTGTCAAACATAAAGTTATTGTTACCAATTTGCATTTTTATCACTATTTTCCAGCTATATCACCACTTTCAATATTTAATAGGAAAGTCTTTACACCAATTATTTGTCATTATGTGAAGGTAAATCTGTCTTCTTGAAGTTTATACCAGGTCAAATTTAAGTTCTAGAAGTTTCCTTAAAGTTGGAAAGGTTTTTATGATCATAGGACTGTTGGTTTAGTCATGGAAAGAATTTTAGAATTTTTACATTGTTTCTACCTTTTAACAGACGAACAAAGTGTGAAACCAAAATCTTAAATATCTTCCCCAAGAAATAGTAAGTGGCAGATATGGGACTTCAATTTAGGTCCTCTAACTTATAAATCTAGCCTTCTTTTCACTAATTCCTATTGTCCCGTAACTACAGTTCTGGGATAGTCTGTTAGTTCTATTCAAGCATCATCCTAGCTAAATATGGATACTCTCATTCCCAATAAATAATAAGGTTAGCCATCAGGTAAATAATTCTTTTGACGTGGGCATAGATAATGAAACCTGGTCCCAGAAAGATACAGGATTATGTACAAGATCACATACGCTAATAAACTGGAGACTTGGGACTTAAAACATTAGTATTCTGTGTGTATTTACATGTAATTTTCATCATTTCTGGCAGCTCTTAGAATTTTATCATAAAGTATTACTCCACCTATATGGAAAAGGCCTACATACTAGAAAAAAAACTTTCTCTTTTCTCCTTCCTTCTGCAACCTGGTCTCTTTTTCTTATCATATTAATTGTGTTTGTGTTAGTCCCTTTTATTCTTGCCCATTTGTTTTTCTTTGTTCTCTGTGACACCAGTAAAATGTTTGAACTTGTAAAAAGAGAATAATATTCTAATAAACTCCTATGAGGTTGTCAAGTATAATTTCACTCCCATCACTGTTGATCACCAAAATATCCAGGAATTAAAATAGCTCCCTTACTGATCATTGGTACCTTATAAATGGAACTGGGAAGAAATCCCAGAATAGAATTGAACTGGATAAGAAATTATATATCAATTCACTATTTCTCTCTGATTCTAGGAAATATGTTACTTATTAACTGAAAGAAACTTAGGCCTGAAAAGGACACTGGAGATCAAATAAAGTTATATATTTAAAAATATTTCACAAACCTTAAGAAGCTATAGAAAAATAAACTATTAATATTCTCTAATCCAAACTACCCATTTGATAAATATCTAAACTGAAATCCCATAAAATTTATCCAACGTCATGAATTTTGTTGGATCAGAGAAAGAATGCTTTGCTGATCATATTCCTCCAACAGTAGATAATTACCTTGGCAAAGGTCAAACGTTCACATTGTGGAAATAGTGCCCAATGGTCCCATGATGTCAAGTAGGATAGTGATGGCACTCTATAAGCCTCTCACTGATCTTAGGAAACAGTGGGCTATAGAGGAAAAGAATAGAATGAGGTAAAAATCTTAGTTCAAAACCTAATCTTGACATATCTACAGTACCCCATTGTGATATTATGAGGAGAATTTTTTTGGGGGGGAGGGTTGAAGGGGGATGGCAGGGCATTTAGGTTTAAATGACTTGCCCAAGGTCAACCAGCTAGTAAGTGTTAAGTGTCTAAGGCTGGATTTGAATTCAGGTCCTCCTGACTCCATGGCTGGTGTTCTATTCACTGCACCACCTGGACGCCCCAGAAAAGAGTCTTTTCTAAAACTTAAACCATTCTATAGAGAGGTAGGATTGTAGGGTGGATACAGGGCTGGCTTTCTTATGGGAATCTCAGAGTCTGATAGTCCTTCCTTTGACTCCTACATGATGCTATGAGCATTCGCTAAGGTTAGAGATTATAAAACAGCTACAGAATGAGTTTCTTCATATTAAGCTCCTGACAGCAATGAAATCCTAAATCTAGCTCCCTTGCCCCATATCAAATTTTAATGTGTTTATATGTCTATATATGTAAATATGCATGCACATTACATATAGACACGTAGTTATGCTATATGCAAATATTAGCACATGTACACATATATGAATATAATCAGAGAAGTACATGTGAATATATACATCTATGTATACAAATTAAATACATTTACATATATGTTTATACATAAATATAAGTTTCTAATGATACTAATAATTGTATCACAAATAGCTTCAGGGACAAGCATAGCTGAGATAGACTGTGTAATAGTGCAGGGATGAAGAAGTTTGGTCTGGAATTAAAAAAAAGTTACTTATCTTTGAATGTGAGCTGAGAACATGAAAAAATGTTATCCTACTTGTGGCAGTCAGGACTTTTTTTGACTCAGTAATATTTTGATAGAAAGGTAACTTGGATTTTGTAATAGAAGTAAATTTCCTTAAATTTCTTCATTTTTAAAGTGACAGGGATGCAATCATGCACAGGCATCTGGTAGCCAGGTGGAAAAGAGATCTGGGAATTGGGAAATAGAAACCTGGGTAAATTGAAATAAGTCTAATTCACATTGCTTGTGAAGCCCATGGCATCTGCATGGGTCCACTGGAACTATCTGAGGTCATACATTACATCAATGGATATTCTTTATCTTTCCAAGTTGTGTAAATGAAAAGCCCTTGGAGAAAACCTGTCCACTGCTATCTTGGAACAATCAAGAGCCGAACTTCTAGGCTTTAGGCCTTCTTTGACACTTTGGAGGCTGATATAATATGATGAAAAGAGTTGTGAACTGGGAATGCAAGAAGTGACTATATTGCTCTTAACTTGATTTATTTTTCTTCCTTTGATTCCAATTAAAGTCAATACAGAAGTAGATCAAGCAACCTATCACCAAGCATTTATTAAGCAACAACCATGTGCCACACATTGTGCCAAGTTCCATTATTTTGCAAAAACTCTTGAGGAAATACAGTAGGGATTAGACAAATTTCTTATTCAGGATAGAATGGTAGCTCAGACCTTGTAGTAGATGAAAATCTCAAAATCTTTCATCGTTAAAGTGACAGGAATACAATCATGCACAGGCATTTGGAAGCCAGGTAGAAAGGAAAGCTTGGGACTGGGCAATAGAAACTCTCTTAGTCTACCCTTTTATTTTTTGTTACAGAAAAAATAATCCCTATTACCTCCTATCATACTCAATAGCATGAGTCAATCAAAATCTCCTTGTGAACAAAGCTGAATTGGGCTGGGTAATGATGGCAAAGCTGAAGGCCCTCACCCTGATTCTCTCCAGAAACCAAAAGATTGTGCTTTAAAACTGTCATTCTTGTTCCTTCATCCTGCAAGTAAACACATTGATCTAACATCTTCAACATCTCTTGCTTGAACTATAGCAATAGTTTTTATTTGATTTCTCTATTTTTGTCACTACCCTCACCAATACAGCCTCTGACGATCTGCTTAGTTTATATCCTCTAAACACAGATTTAATCTTCACTACTGAAAATGTATCAATGACCATTGGCTCTAAGATAAGCTACAGAATGCTTAGTATGGCACTTAAAGTCCTCCTTAACCTGGCTACTCCATTCCTTCCCTGTATTTCAGATTACTTTCCTTCATGAACTTTCTTTTCCTGTCAAATTGGTCTGACAGCTCTTCCCCCATCTTACTTTTTAACTTCATGCTGCTTCACAGCTTTAAACAAATGACCCCTCAGTTCTGGCACTCAATCCCACCTCATTTCCACCTCTGAGTTTTCATGATCCACTCCATAATTAGTCCTTTCTTCTTCTTGGAATCATTTGCATTTATGTAGTACTGGTTGAAAAATAGAACATGGACTAGAGGAGAAATAAACAAAAACATTCAAATTCAATAAGCCTGTAAATATAAATTACTGAGGGGAATAACTCCATATTCAAAAAGAATGCCAGAGGACACTGGAAAGCAATTTGGCAAAAATTAAGTTTAAACCAAACTTTTTTACCATATGTCACAATAAGGTCAAAATACATATGCAACCTTAATATTAAAAGTCACACCATTCTGAAAAAGTAGAATAGAACCAAATCAGATACCATATATATTTGTGTCTAGGGAGATAGTTTACAAAAGAGAAAATAGATAATTTTAATAACATAAAATTGATTTTTTTTTCCAGAATCAAAATCAACATAACTATGATAAGAAGGGAAGCTATTGATTGGAGGAAAATCTTTTCCTCAAATATCTATGATCAAGGACTGATACATAAGATACACAGGCAAACAACATAAATATATAAGATCACAGACTATTTTCCAATGGATATGTGGTCAAAGGTTATAAATAAGGTTATCAAAAATAGAACTTCTGATTATTAACCACTTTATGAAAGCTTCTCTACTAATAATAGAACTACAAATCAAAACAACTCTGAGGTTTCATCTTACATTGAACTAATTTCCAAAACTGACAAAAATTGGGAATAGTGTGGGCAAAGCTATGCAAAGACAAATGCACTAATGTACTATTTGTGGAATTGTGAACTGGTCTAACCATTATAACAAGCAAATTTAAATTATGTTAGGAACATAATTAAAACATATATACTTTTTTTGCCTATAGTTCTTACTGCTCAAGAAGGTCAAAGAAAGAAAAAAAAATTAAAGTACAATCAAAATATTGAGTGCTGCCTTTTCTATTTGTAAAGAACCAGAAACAAAGTAGCTGCCAATGAATTTAAGAAGTGTGATATACACATGAAATGGAAAATTGTTATAAGAAATAGTGAATATGAAAAATTCAGTAAAACATGAGTTTTATAAGCTTATGTAAAGAAACTAAGCATAAATAGGGAAATAACATAAACAATAAATAATATAGTACAAATGGAAAGCAATATAAAGACTGCAACTCAAGTATTTGTATTATTAGCAATCAAGGCTCAGAGCTGAACTTGAAGCAGAGAAGAGAAATATACTTTCTCCTTTGCTGAAGAAGACTCTTGCTATGAAGCATCATATGTACTATAAGCTTTAGTTGATATTTTGTTTCATTTTGTTGAATTGCTTTTTGTTTTCTTTTCCTTTAAAGAAAAAAGTGTTATAAGCAATGAGTGAATACAGGAGGCTAAGAGGATTTATTTGTTAATGAGGATGATATAAAAAAACAGAAGATAATCAGTAAAATTATTTAAAGGATTAAAAAGATATTTAATACTTTGCCTATTCTTTGTGTTTTCTTGAAAATTATGTATCCTTGTAATAAAGTGAAAGCTACCTGAGGGGAAAGAGTTTCTTTTTTGTCTGTGTATCTTCAAAAACTAGCACACTACCTTCTATATAGTAAGTCTTTACTTAATGTTTATTAATGTGAATTGAATCAAAACTCACAGGAGAGGGATCTGGATTGCTAGAAGAAGTTTCATGAAAGAAGAAAAAATTAAGGATAGTCAATATTTAAACAGAAGAAAATGTTTTTTTTTTCTTTTTTTAGCCCAACGATGGTGGGAATATAGGAACAAAGGCACACAGATGACAAGTATGATAAGTGTAGGGACTACTGAGAAGAACAACCTGGTTCAAACAGAAAGTGCATTTTGTGGAGGCGCAGAGAGTAAAGCTGGGTACATAGAGGAGGGTGAGAGGACTCTCCATCAGAGCAGCCAGTGTCAAAAATTTGAACTGTATTCCTTGGGAAAAAAAAAAAAAGAACATTATATTCCCAACAAACCCCTTGCAAAATGGTTTCTTAGGAATATATCTGGCTATGATTCAAAAGTAATTTAAGTTCACCCTCCTTTCATACTGAATTCAAAAAGATGTGATGTTGGTTTCTTTTAAACATTTGGAAGAACACAAACCTGCCATTTGACTCCTAAGTGCATCGCTAGTGGGCAAGATTTATGTCACCTGAAATAAGAATTTATATAGAAGAAACAAAGCATAAGACCAATTGCAGAATGATGATTCAGCTCTTCCTCTCCTTGGCTGCTTGGTGGAAAATTACTTACATTGAGAACAAGGGCCAATGCTATCGTGCCACTCCTATACCCAGGAAGGGCTGGAAATCTGTACATGGGATTTATAAATGGAACTTTTTACTAAGGGGAATGAATAATCATATAAGTTTCATTTATGCATCTCTCTCTCTGTCTCTCTCTCTCTCTCTGTCTCTCTCTCTCTCTCTCTCTGAGATGGGGGACATCACCATAAGCCTCTTCTCTCTCATTTGGAAACCATTCTTTTCGAGTTGCATTCTAGGACATGTAGCAATATTTCTAAATAGCTAATGCCACAGAAGCAAGTTAATGTTGTCTAATTTTAAAATGTAATTAGTTACAGTCTTAAAATGATGACAGAACACTGAGCCCAAAAACTTTCTTGAAGGACGACACATAACTTGAAAAGTTATAAAACGTCAATGAAGCTGATGCTTTAAATGGCCTGTCCTGTATTTACCCATGAGGCAAAGATAAAAATAAAGTCAGGGAGAGGAAGAAAACAATATAAGCCTTGCATAAAAACAAATATGCTTCAAGCAATGGTGAGAGAAATATGAAAGGTCTCACTGCATAGCTAGCTAAGGAAAAGTTATTTTTGTAAGTTTTCTCTAAGAAAAGTTAAAACATTGAGAGTAGAAAGAGGCCTTAGCAATAATTTCCAGCTTCCTCATTTAGTAAATGCAGAGACTGAGGTCTAAAGAGGAAAAAGAATTCCTCTACGACACACAGGCAGTAAAAGAACAAATATTCAAAACCAGGTCCTCTAACTTCAATCCAAATACATTCAATAAACATTTATTAAGCATCAACTGCCTACAAGGTAAGAAATCTTTTGTTTCATTCTTCCTAGGGTTTCTTATCACTATCCACTCTTTTTTTTCCTTTCACATTCAAAACCATCTCTCCAGTTTTGTGTTTCTTCTTGTTGATTTTCAACTGGAGCCTGAGACAGAGACTATGAGAGCCAATATCTTCTGGGATCCATTTATAAAAATCAAACTAGGCCCAGACATGCTGCCAGATTCTGTGGGAGTGATTTTTAGCTTCTGACAGTAAATTCTGAATATACTAAATGTCAAAATATGAAAGCAAACATTCTAGCTTTCACACTGGCAGAAATAGGGAGAAAAGTTTATTGTCTTTTCTTCAAAAACGTCTTACAATACCATGCTGAGTTCAATGAAAAGGCCCTCAGTGCATACTTTAATTATTTTCTTTTTGTTTCAAATTACAGAAATTTATAAATTAGGGGATCCTAGCATATTTGGGTGTGAACATTTCTCATTCAGGGATGGCAGAGAAGGAGAGAGAGAGAGAGATTTAAAAAAATACATTGAGGTTTACATAATAGAACCTTATATCCTTATTTGATACACATAAAGTCATGGAATAATTAAATTATAGAATTATAACTGAAATTCAAGTTAGATATCATTCTAATACAACCCTAATTTTTGAAATGAGGAAAATAAGGCTCAGAGAAGTCATGACTTTTTCAAATTTACAGAGACAGCAAAGGTTACAACTGGGATGACAGCGTTCTTCCTGCTTCAGGATGCTAGGAAATCTAAGTCAATTCTATAATATTGCTGTTATTATTATTATTGAAGGAAATGTAGTACAAATACATTTTATCAGGAATCTACTGATAATTTCAGATCTTAAGAATTACTACAATAAATACATCTTGAACAAGATTTGTCTTTGAGGGACAAAGCTTGGGGTTTCATATGAAGGCCAAGTTGTACTACATGAGATTACTTATCATGGAGAGAGCTATATTCTAAATTTCTCCCCCACATACATTCACTATGCATGACCAATAGAGTAATTTATAAAAATCCTCCTTAGATCCAAATATATGTTCAGACTCCAGAATTACCAAGGTCTTGTGGGGGGTGGGGGGGTGGAGGGTAGGTGAGGACAAGGTACCTATATTTAATGCCTAGAAGCACAATTTGTACATTTTATGTGCTGACATCAAGTAAAGAAGCATTTATTAAGTTATTTTTATATGTCAAGCACTGTTCTAAGTACTGGGAATACAAATATAAACAAAAAGAAAAACAATCTCTGCCCTTGAAGAGCTTACATTCTAATGGAAAAAGACAACATATGAAACAAAGTTTAGAAGTGGTGTGTGGGTGGTGATAGTGGAGAAGGCATGGTAGAGGGAAAAAAAAATAGAAACAAAAGGATTGGGGCCTGAAGCTGAAGGAGGAAGCAAACATGACTTGCCTGGACACTTTCTGAAAGGAATTGACTAATTAGAGGACAAGGAATTAAGAGAAGAGTAATTTTCTAGTCTTGGAAAATTGTAGGAGAGTTCAGGTCAACTATAGCATGATGGATAAAGAAATCTGGTGAATCAGGAATGCAATCTAAACAGGAATGAAACATTGAGGGTTTGTCAATTTGTCAAGTAGGATTTCATTTTATTTTCTCTCAAACTCTTCTAAAATTTAAAGAGTTAATATTAAAATTTTATTTACAATATTATTTTTCACCTTTCCCCTTACCTTGGGTTGACCATAGTCCTCAATAGTATTATATATTGTTCAATATCACACCTTTTTCTACTTTTCTCTTTTCTCTGGTTGCCAGAATTTGCAATAGATCTCTTGTCTTCTCAAATGACTGTTTTCACATCCATCCTCAATTTTTGTAAACTTTTTTACTTTCTATTTTTATTTTATCTCAAGTTCCTTAGTTCCAGAATTCTGAGATTAGATGTACTGTTAAAGGATCTGAAGAGGATATAAGCACCCAGAGGGAATTGTTTTTAGTTACAAGGGGGCCCTATATTCTCACAAACATCTTGTCCTTATCCCTAGAGATCCTGAAAATAGTGGGGAATTTTGGTAGGCAGAGATATAGCCCCAAGGTTTGGGCAGTGATGGGGCATCTGTCACCTAGATGGATGGGCTAATGCTAGGGCAATAAGAACAGGTTCAGAGATGGGAGGCATGAGTGACACCTCCAGGAGTCATTTTTTTTTTTCTGGGAAGACATGCAAGGCTGCTCACTGCCTGAGTTATCAATCCAATGACATAAAGAAAAAGAAATTAAGTGGGGGGATAGGGGTGGGGCAGACCTAAATGGGTAAAAGTGATAATTGCTTCATCATATAGACATAGTAAGTTGAGTTATTAAATAATGAAAAGTTTCCCAAGGGAGATTATAGACTGCCAATCCCTAGAGCTATAAAAACATAGGATGGATATACAATCTGCTTAGACTGGTTTAAATAGTGACTTCCTTCAAAGAGGTCATCATGTCTTCCACTTATCTACTATAACTTGTTTGAAGTTCCTAAGCCAAAGTATGGGACCTCCTATCCCACTATTTGAGATCAAGCAGAAAATTCATTCAAGAGATATGGAATACATTGATATGAAATGTCAAGATTTGATGCATCAATGATTACATTACTGTGAATACTCCTTTCATTGATATAAATCTCAAACGGTTCACACCTATTCTGCCCATGTTATCCTTGTCCATTTTTCCCATAAATCCTCTATAAATGATTTAACTCATATTGTGGTAGTTTTCCCTTGTTCTTTTAATTTGTAAAAATAATCTAGACAAAGGCAGGCATGGCTTTAAGCAAGAGGAGAGACCAGGAGCATATTGGTAAATATTTAACAATCAACTCTCAGAAAGAAAGAAAAAAGTAGGTATAAAATGCTTTAAAATTTTATCTGTATTGCTAACATTTTGTTTATCACATCTATATTTCTAAACAATTAGGAGGCAGAGCCAAGATGGCAGACTAAAGGCAGGTACTCTACTGAGCTCTCCCCAAACCCCCCCAAATAACATTAAATAATGATTATAAACAAATTCTAGAGCAATGGAAATCACAAAAAAACACAATGAAAAACATTCTAGCCCAAAACAATTTAGAAGGTTGGTAGGAAAGTTTTTTTGGATCATGGTAAGAGAGAAGCACTGTTCAGAACAGGCTATGTCAACACAGAATGACCCCAACAAACCAGGAGAAAGCCTCTGGGCTACTGAATGAGTCATAGAAGTGGTGGTTTCCAGAATTCTTGGTTCACAGATGGTAAGAAGATCAGACTATGGGTCAGAAGGAAATTTAGAGAGGACCTTTTGCTGGCTCTAGGGGCAAGATTCTGTTGCATTTCCTATACTTGGATCTGGGTTGCAGTCCTGGGTCTTAGTCCCAGTGGGAAAAGGAACATGATCAAAGGAGTGTTTGCAGCTACAGGGGAGGAAGAACCCTCGTCATAGTTCCAGGATTGGTCACTCACAAACCAGTACACAGTACAGCAGAGTAGTAAATACACTGCTCCCTAGATCATACCACCTTAAAAGAGCCAAAAATTTACAGGTCCCCAAAATTACCTCTGAAAACAACTGCATAAAAAAGCTGAAGCTCAGGACAGTGCCCCCTCCACTCAGGAAGCAAAGACCCACTTTGGCATAGAGATAAAAGTCATTAAATAGCCTGGAAAATGGGCAAACAACAGGAAAAAAAATTGACCATAGAAAGGTACTTTGGTGACAAGGAAGATCAAAACACAATCAGAAGAAGACAGCAAAATAAGAATTTCTCCATCCAAAGCCTCAAGGAAAAATATGAATTGTTTTCAGACCATGGAAGAGTTCAAAAATGAATTTTAAATATCAGGTAAGAGAGATGGAGGGAAGAGGGAAGAGGAATGAGAGTGATGCAAGAAAATTATGGGGAAAAAAAGAGTCAAGAGCTTGGTAAAGGAGGCACAAAAATACTAGGAGAATAATACCTTAAAAAAAAATAGGTCAAATTTTGAAAGAGGCACAAAAAATCCAAAGAAGGGAAGAACTCTTTAAAATGTAGAATTGGACATACAAATTTAATGGAATACTATTTTGCCTTAAGTAATGATGAGTAAGTGAACTTCAGAAAAACCTGGGAAGATTTATCTGAACTGATGTGAGTGAAATGAGCAGAACCAGGGAAACATTGTACATAATAACAACCACAGGGGCGGCCAGGTAGCACAGCAAGTAAGAGCACCGGCTCCAGTGTTGAGAAGACCTGGAGATCGAATCCCAGGCTCAGACACTTAGCACCCACCCAGAAACACCTGGCTGTGTAACCTTGAGCAAGTCACTTAACCCCAATTGCTTAGGGGCGGCCAGGTGGCTCAGCGAGTAAGAGCACTGGCTCCAGTGTCAGGATGCCCTGGATCAAATCCGGGCTGGGATACTCAGCACCACACCCACAAATAACTGGCTGTGTAACCTTGAGCAAGTTACTTAACCCTGATTGCTTTTAAAAAAAATAACAACCACATTATGTGATGACTGACTTTGATAGACTTAGCTCTTCTTCACAATGCAAGAATCTAAGACAATTCCAAAAGACTCACAAAGGAAAATGCTATCTACATTCAGATAAAGCATTTTGGAGTCTGAATATAGATGGAAGCATAGTATTTGCTCTTTATTTCTTTTGTTTTGTTTCATTTCTTCTTTCTCATGGTTTCTCACTTTAGTTGTAATGTTTCTTTACATCATGACTAATGTGAAAATGTTTAAAATGAATGTATGTAGAGGCTATATTGGATTGCATGCCATCTTGGTGGGAGGGGAGAAGAAGGAAAGGGAGAAAATTTGAAACTCAAAATATTATGGAAGTGAATAGAAAACTAAAAATAAATTAATTAAATTTCTAAAAAGTAGAATTGACTGAACGGTAAAGGAGGTACAAAAGCTCACTGAAGAAAATAATTCCTTAAAATGTGAAATATCTCATTGGAAAAACAACTGACCTGGAAAACAGATCCAGGGAAAATAATTTAACAATTATTGGACTACCTGAAAGTCATGTTAACAAACAACAACAAAAAAAGCCTAGACACCACCTTTCTTTCTTTCTTTCTTGTTTGTTTTTTTTTGCAGGGAAATTGGGGTTAAGTGACTTGCCCAAAGTCCCACGGCTAGTAAGTGTGTCAAGTGTCTGAGGCCAGATTTGAACTCAGGTCCTCCTGACTCCTGGGCCAGTGCTCTATTTACTGTGCCACCTAGCTGCCCCTAGACCCCAACTTTCAAGACATTATCAAGTTAAACTTCCTTGATATATTAGAACCAAAGGGCAAAATAGAAATTGAAAGAATCCACCAATCACTTTCTTAAAGAAACACCAAAATGAAAACTCCCAGGATTATTATAGACAAATACCTGACATTCCAAGTCAAGGTGAAAATACTCCAATCAACCAAAAAGAAACCAAATCAAATATTATTTAGCTAGTCAGGACAGCACAAGATTTAGAAGTTTCTACATTAAAGGATCAGAGGGCTTGTAATATGCCATTTTGGAGGGCAAAAGAGCTAGGGTTACAACCAAGAATCACACACCCAGCATAACTGAGTATAATGCTTCAAAAGAAAAAAGAAATACTCCATAAAATAGAGGACTTTCAAGCATTACTGGTGAAAAGACCAGAGCTGAATAGAAAATCTGACTTTCAAATAAAAAATGTGAAGGAAGCATAAAGTGGTTAACAGGAAAGAGAAATCTTAATGGATATAATAAAGCTAAACCGTTTATATTCCTACATGGAAAAATCATATTAAAACTCCTAAAAACTTTCTCTTTATTACATAAATAAGGAGTATATATAGACAGAATGAAGAGGAGTAAGTTGGCTATAATTGTATGATTATCTTATAAAAAATAAATTAAGCGATTAGAAAGAAGAATTAATTGGGAGAATGGCAAATGGAGAAGTAGAACTGCATAAATATCTGACATAAAAGAAGCCTGAAAGAGATTTCACAGTAGAAGGGGAAATAGGGGAAGCAGGGAGGGGAGCACATGGACCTTACCCTCTTCAGAACTGGCTCAAAGATGGAATAATATACACACACAGTTGGGTGTAGAAAGCTATCTTACCATATAAGAAAGTAAGAAGGGAGGGGTATGAGAGAAGAGGGGGAAGAGGTGAGAGCTGACAGAAAGGAGAGGAGTTTGGGGGAGGTAAAAATCAGAAGCAAAACACTTTTGAGAATGGACAATGTAAAAGTAGAGAGAGAGAGTAAGATGAACAGGGGAAAACGGTATGGAAATAAATAAATAGTTGGCAATCATTACTGTGAAAAAAATTACAGTGAATTTCTCTGATAAAGACTTCATTTCTCAAACATATAAAAACCAGAGTCCAATTTATAGAAATGAGAGCCATTCCTCAATTGATAAATGGTAAAAGGATATGAACAAGCAGTTTTCAGACAAAGTAATCAAAGCTATCTATAGTGATATGAAGAAAAAAGTTCTAAATCACTATTGATGAGAGAAATGCAAAATAAAACAACTGAGTTTTTACCTCACACCTGTCAAATTAGTTAATGTGACAGAAAAGGGAAATGACAAATGTTGGAGGAGATGTGGGAAAACTAAAACACTACTGTTCTATTGGTGAAATTCTATACTGATTCAACCATTTTGGAGAGTAATTTGGAAGTATATCCAAGAGCTATAAAACCATTTGACCAAGCAATATCACTACTCTAAACCAAAGAGATAAAAAAAAGGAAAAGGGAACAAAAATATTTATAACAACTCTTTTACTGCTAACACAGATTTGGAAATCAAGAGGATGTCCATCAATTGGGGAATGGCTGACCAAGTTGTTGTGTATGATTATGATGGAATCTATTTTGTTTTAAGAAATAATAAGCAGGATGCTTTCAGAAGAAAAATGAAAAGACTTACATTAATTGATGCTGAATGAAGTGAATAGAACAGGAGACAGTAAACAGTAACAGCAATATCGCAAGATGATCTACTATGAATAATTTCGCTATTCACTGTAGAACTTATGTTGAAAGGTGCTGTCTATCTACAGAGAAAGAACTGGTAAAGACTGAATACAAACCTAAGATACTTTTTCTTTACTTTAAATTTTTTCTTGGAGTTTGGTTGTGTTTTCTTTCACAGAATAATTTACATGGAAATGTTTTTTGCATGGCTACACATGTATAACCTATACCAAATTGCTTACCTTCTCAATGTTGGGGGAAGGAGGTAATAGGGATGGAAAGAGTGAATTTGGAACTCAAAATTTTGAAAAAAAAAAGAATGTTAAATTGTTTTACATGGAATTAGGAAAAATTTAAAAAAATAAGATTTTTTTAAAAAGAACAAAAGAAGGTTAACTAACAAAACAATCACATTCCAATTTGCCAATTTCCAGTCCATGAATGTTAATAATGAAAATATATCAATTTTCAAAAACCATTATAATTTAGCTAGAGCATACTCTTGGCACTTGACCAAATTAGTTGGTGAGTTATCTTTCAGCTCTGTTTTTTCATTGCTGAACTCCTACTTTCTGTAAGAGACTTTTCCCGGTCCTCCTCAAAGTTTTTATCTTTCCTCTGAAGTCATCTTTCATCTATAATTCTTGTATGCACATAGTTGTTTGCATGATGTCTTTCCTATTAGAATGTGAACTCCTTGAAGATTGGGATTGTTTTTTGTCATTCTTCATATCCCAAGTGCTCAGCACAATGTCTGACCCATACCAAGTGCTAAGTAATGCTTGCTCACCCCATAGTGAAATGCATCAAAGGATGAATTTTTCTTTTCTTCCTTCTATAAACAAATGAACAAGCAAATAAACACTTTTCTCATCACCAAGACATTACATCTTTTTGCCTTGAAAGTCAAAGCAAAATGCTTGCTCTCCAGCCATTAATCCTTGAAGTTTCAGCATGAGTATGACTCTTCCTTGGCGTAATAATCATGTTAGACTTTTGATGGGCTGTTCCCAATTCCTTTTTGCTTCTCTCCATGGTCTAGTTCTTCTATTTTGTGATTATTCTTTCATCTCCTCTTGCCAGGGTTTTCTTGAAACCTTCTGCTTTCTTATTAAGTTCAATGTTTCTTTTACCCATGTTTTCTTTTGGAATTCTTACATTCTAGTTTTATTTTTTTCTCTTGTCCATAAATAGCATCTTTTTTTCTTGAAAAAATAAGAGAAAAACCTAGTGTTTAATAATCAGACAAATGGGTGCATTTTAAAAAGTAAAGTGTGTTCTAAAATTTCACAGTCTGTGAGAACTAAAAGTGCTTTCTTCTTTTCAGTTGTGCTTTCCTCCTACTATTTACATTATACATGTGATAGGGTAGTTGGTGATGGAGTGCTGTGTGGCCCTAGACATTGTCCTCAGCAGAACTTAGTGATGACTGCAGTCACCCCTTGCTGAAGGCTACATTTTCTGCCTTTATTTATGATCCCCAAAAACTCATAAAGCTAGACTGCTCATTTTAATGGCCATGCAATTTATTAAAACACACAGATAGCATTAGAAACACCAATAAACAATAAAGCACTACTTTAAATAATAGGCTATATTAACATTGTAAGCTGAGTTAATTTTCCTTTTTTTTTCCCATTCCACCTTTCTCTGTATTCAGGAGGGAAACAGAAGGGGGGCAGGTGGGAAAGAATTGTATATAATTCAAATCAGTTGGAGCTTCCTTAGCAAAGTGGTTTGAGGAAGTAGACAAGAAGGAATCTCACTTGACCTCATCAAGAATGGTTACTAATTTTGCTCTTACCTGATTTTGAATTTGAACTCAGTTGCTCTCTATTCCCTTTGACTTTCTCAAATCTGCTCTGTCTGTTCAGCAGTGCATGTCCGTTCTTATCTTCTCTCCTCTACTTAAATGAGATAACAGTTTACATTTTGCATTCCCTTGCTCAAGATTCATGAATGGCATCTCCTAAGTCTTTGATCATCTCAGTTCATGTAAAATTAAGGGTCTATTCAAAGTGAAAGATAAACAGAAACCTGAGAACTTGCTCACCAATGTTTCTACTAATCCATTTTAGTAAGGAATTCTTCCCAGGAAGTCCTGAACCTAGGTTAATTAGATGAATGTATCCTTCAGTTTTGCTTGCAAGGTTTTTAATAATCTGGCGCAGCCACATATGCGCATAGTTGTTGATCCACTGATCTCTAACACACGTACACACACACAAATACACACTTTGTTCCTGTTGGACCCATTTCTTCTCTGGAAACACCACAACAATTCTTGCTTCTGTGACACTGAGACAAACAAGTAGCCACAAATGTGAGTAATCATTTATTTTATATTGGTCAAAGTGACACATGTAATACATAAACACCAAAAACACATACACACATGCACACCCATACATATACACCATTGCACACTACTAAACAGATCTTTAATAGATAAAAAAGAGATAGAAAGATACATAGAACAAAAAAAAAACAGAAAGAAAAGCAAATTATAATTTTCATAAGAAAAACAACATCATTGTGTCATCATCATCAAAACATCATCATCAAACAACATCACTTTTTTAAGCCATGTAAAAATACAAAAATACCCAATTAGATTTGGGCAAAATTCAGCATAATTGTTTTCAAAAATCTCTTTCAGTAATTGACAAATTCATTCACAATACATTCAAGACCTATTTATTAAGTTCTTCCTAAATATCCAGCATTGCAATAAGGTACCAAGGGGTGGAGAGAGAGGAGATATAGAAATATGACATTTTCAATATATCTTGAATTTTCAAGCTTGCTTACATTGCAGATGTATTTATAATAACTGTCTGATTATATTTCTCTACACATATATTGTGTGTCTAACAGTCTGTCTATATGCCTATCATTTGTTGCATCTTTGTGTGTGGGGAGTAGAGGAGTCATATGAATAAGTGTATATTTTTTATTGTTTCTGGGCAACAAATAGCTGTGACTTTGACCAAAACAAAATGAAAAGAAGCCAACATTTATACTTAATTTTGCTCCCCATTGTCTATTTTCTCTGAATCTTTTTTATGTTTTAATGAATTATACTGATAGAATACCTTTCATCTAGAGCTGCCATCAAGTTTCTGTGATGTTTTCAAGGACCACCATGGGGACATGAAGTCTATTAATACCTTTGGTTTCCTCCAGACCTCTGATTCCATGGCTTTATATTTTAGCTATGCTACCATCCTTTCGCTGAAAGAGAACTTAAATTAAATAGTCTTCCCTACAAAAATTGTGAAAGACTCCAGAACTGAAGGTCAATGAGAACCAAAAAATTAAATGTACCTTTCTCGGGAACACACAGTCAGTGACACAATTCCAAGTTTTTAAGGGCATGAGTGCTAGCTAAATTGTTGTTTAAGCCATCAGTGAATCACCCTTAGTCATCCTTAATCTTTAGTTTCTAAACCTGTATGACCTGGACTTTGGTAGATTCCAGCTCATATAATAGGATGGAAATAGAAAGTTAATTATCAGAATAAGCAATATATTTTCAATTTTTGTTTTCTTTTTTATTTCAGGGAAATAGCTAGCTTGCTCACATAAGAATGAAGATCATAGGCTTCAACAATATGGTCCTCTGAACCAATCAAACTTGTTGCTAAAATAAAATAGTAGTGACTCAGGTATATCAACTAGTAATGCTTTCATTTGATTTGGTCTACTCGAACCTAGCGACAGCCTTTTGACTTCATTACTAACTGCCATGCTTAGTATAGTTCCTGGAAAATAGTAAGCACTTAATAAATGCTAAATGACTTTTAGCCAGAACTTTGGAAGAGAACATGTGCACAGTGCTAGGCTCAACATATGGTCCAATAAACATATCCTTACAACCTATACATTTCCTTTTTAAGACTCTAGGTACAGAAGAAGGAGAAGTGTTTAGTGACCCTTCTTTAAATATAAATAACAAAAACCACTTGCTGCTCTTCACTGAAGAATTAAAATTGATTTTCTCCATATGGCTGTGAGATGATCCAGCTTGGGTGAGTGTGCAGTGGCCCTTATCACAAATGATGTTGCAGAAAACTCTTTGAAGAAAACAAAGCTTGGCAGCAGCTGAAGAGCATTTGTGAACATGGAACAAATTCAAGACACCAAGGGACTCAATGCTCCACAAAATGAAAATTGTAATTGTAGGGTTAGCCTAAAAGACCAAAATAGCTTGAAGCTTCAAGAGGAAGGGAAGTATGCAAAGGATTTTAAAAAGCACAAACCAAAATCCAATTTAGAACATGAGGCTTCAGTACAGTAAGTGTTCCTAATAGCTTGGAGGAGGTCTTTGTTTCTTTTCTGTCTTTTAATACTATCCTACTGTAGTGTGACAACAACTGCTTCTAAGGAATACAATCCTCTTATCTTGGCATAGTTGTATTCTTTGCCAAGTATCAGAGTTGTCTTACCAGTGATGGACAAATGGATAAAAGGTTTTAAAAAATAAACAAAGACCAGTGGTGCATTCATTTGAATGATGACATGGATCTAAAAATTATATCCATGAAACCATCCAGGCAATGTAGTTGCATTCCTATTCAATCAAGGGAAGGTTATTGGCAAATAGAGTTTAGGAATTCATAATATTGGTTAACATAACAATGTGTCTCATTATGATCTGGAGATGATGTTGCACTATTAGAGAAAAGTAGAGTAAAACTCAGGTTCTGACAAAGAATCTCAAACCAAAAAGATGTTGATTAGGAGTCTGACAATCTATTGGGATCTAAAGTTTAGCTAAATAAAAAAGGAGCTTATTACTCAACTGGGGCCAGAAACTGACATGTTTTTTGGATCCAGATGCACATAAACCTGTCACTTAAGGTTTAAAAAGTGGTTCTTAACCTGATTTCCACGAGTTTGTAGATTTTTAAAATATTTTGATATTTAAGGATAACTGGTTTCATGCCAATCTTATGTATTTGGTTTTCTGCATTTAAAACCATCATTCTGAGAAAAAGTACACAAGTTTCACCAGATTGTCAAAGAGGCTAATGTACAAAAATGGTTAAGAATCCTAGGTTTAGAGAAAATTTGATATGCCTGGATATGTTGAGCTTTAGGGGTGCTGGGACCCTAAAATAGTGATATGTGGGCCCTGCCCAAAATGAATTCAACCCAAGTCTTCTTTCAGTCAAAAAAAAAAAAACTTGTAAAACCAGTCTGTGAAGTTTGTAATTTGTCCTTTCCCACCCTTGAGCTCTGCCCCTTCTCTCTATCCCACGCTCCACCTAGGCAACACCCTGTGACCCCTTTTGTTCTTACTTAATCTCTTCATTTCTTCCCAGGCCTGGCCCACACCCTCCTTTATCCTTGCCTTTTTTCTCCTTCAACCTGGCCCAAATCTTATCTAAACTATCTATTCACATTCTCCTCTTGGTCAGCTCTGACCTTTGTCTATGCACTGAGGCCCCTCTCCTCAGGTCAGTCCTGACAATGGCATCCCTACCCTTTAGAGGTAAAAGCATGTACCTCTCTCACTGGCAGGTCCCCTAAAGGACTCTTGCTTGCTGTAATGGAGTAATAATAAACTTTCTCAACTCTAACTCCAAGCAAGGCTGAACTGAATTCTTTCCAGATGCCCTTGCAGGTTTCCTGGTCTTGGATGAGATCAGGGTTCCTACTGAACCTATTGGGATCCCGTCCCCCATCAATTGCACTAGGTATTAATCTCACAGGAATAAAGGTACTATCAATAGCTTTGTGTTCAGTTTTCTTTTCCAAAATCTCCTAAATCATATGTCAGTATCCTACAAAGCAGAATATGGGCATATAGTAATAATAGATAACATTTTTATAACATTGCAAGGTTTCCAAAGTGCTTTACAAACCTAGAAGATAAATACTATTATTATTTTATAATTTAGGAAACTGAAGTCCAAAGAGGATAAGTGATTTACTCAGAGTCAGTCACACAGCTACTAACTAACTGAGGCTGGATTTGAAATCAGGTGTTCATTTAATCCAGGCTCAGCCCTCTGTACACTGGACCAATTAGCATGCTACTTTCAAATGAGAGTCATAATCTTTACCTTACATGAGAACTTTCACATTTTGGCCATGTTTGCATCCTCACTTGTGATTGTGCTTTAATAGTATCCTAAAATACAAAAGTTCCAACCAGGACACAATGCCTCATTATACATTGCTGCATTCCAAGTGACTACTGACGTGGATACAAATGATGCCCTAAGGGCTAGAAGGAGTAGTAATAGTCACTTCCCCAGACCTCCTGAGTGGTTTTGAGGCTCATTCTTTAGCCAATCCTATATAAGTTGAGGGTGCCTTAATGCCCCTTCCCCTTAGCTTGAAATACCATGCAACTTGAACCAAAATAATTGCTTTTGTACCCCTTATCCTGTGTTCCCTATCCTGTCATTTACCTTCCTCATCCTGTGTCACAAATTTTCCTTATCTTGCAAGCAACCACCTTCCTCTCCTTGTTTGTACTTATTCTGTCAAATCTCCCACCCCCATAAGAAAGCCTAAAATTACATCATCGTCCTATAGGTGATAATTTTTTTTCTATATGTCTGGGCTTTTTTCTATATCAGAGTCTTTGTTTAGCTCCTTGCTAAATCTCAGGTCCATGTGCTTTTACATCAATAAAGCTCCCACTGGATAAAGAGAATGTCCAAGTGAATTCTTTCACATCTTAACCAGCTCTCCCAACTGGCATCTCAAGAATTTCTATTTACATAAATGTCCTATCAGTTTCCTTAAAGTCCCAGATAGAATCTTACCTTCTGCAAGAAGACTTTTTCTTAATGTTAGGGCTTTACCTTTGGTGATTATCAATAGTTTATCCTGTATGTATTTTTTTGTACAGTGTTGCTAACATGCTATCCCTTCCATTAGATTGTGAACTCGTTTAAGAGCAAAGACTGGTATTGGTTTGCCCCTTCTCTCCCACCTTCTTTTGTATTCTCAATGCTTGTCTTCACAATTCTTGTATTCACTGGCTTGGTACAGAGGAGGAGCTTAATAAATCTTTGGTGACTGACAGTCTCATGGTACCTTGAGGGGAAAAAGGGGGGAAAAAAACATGTCAATAAATGTGTATGCAACCGAATTATACCCTTTTCTTCGATACATGGGTTGAGGGTAAAAAATCTCAGTAATTCACAACTAGGTTTTAAATCAGGTGCTTCCAAAAATTCTTACTGGGCTCAGTTTTATTAAAACACCCTTGATTCTTTGATGGTCAAAGTGGACAAAGGGAATTTATGAAGTTAAAAAAAATGGGCCATGGTCAAAAGAAATAAGCTTTTTATCACTCTCATCCATCTTTAACATATATGATTTCATTGTGAGAAATGGGCAGGTATAAATGAGATTCTATAGACATGCTGAAACTGTCTATATTCTATACACATAAAGCAATTTTACAGACTTCAGTTTTTAAAAAGGTTGAATTGAGTTAAACCTTTTTATTGTGATTTAAAATAACTATTAATAATAATATATTACACGTGCATAGTGCTTTACTGCTTATGAAGTACTTTCAGTTACAAGAACAATGATTAACATTTTCATAGCTGTCCATGTTTTCTCCACAGAAATCTTAGCTAGGGTAATGACAGACTTTTGCTTGTTTTACAGATGAAAAAGCCAAGGATCAGAGAAGTGAAGCAATTTATCCCAGGCCATTGAGTTAGTCAGAGGCAATTTGAACCCAAATTTTCTTACTTGAGTTCCAGATTTCTTTCCAGAGTTATGTCAGCTAAATTTGGTAGAGACTTATTCTTTTTGACCCCAGAATAGAGCTCTAAGAGCTATAAAAAGAAGTTTTGGAGTCTTGTTTAACTTTTATATAAAGAAAGTCGCCTAACAATTAGAGCCATGCAAAAATAGAAAGTCCTGTCTGGAGTCTTAATGTAGAGATAAATAATTGGTAGAAATTATTCTTACTAATGTATGAATTATATAGATGACCGTGGTGGTCTCTTCTAAATCTGAGAAGCTGTCTTTTTGTCTTATTTCTGTTGCCATGTATTGGTGAAATAAAACAGGTTTGCAATCAGATGAGCTTTTCATCCTGCTAGGTATTGGACATTGACTACCCATTATGCAAATTCTTATTATAGTGACAGGGTGTCAGTTAACAGTTACAGTAAAAAGAAAAAGGAAGAAGGAAAAGAAAGAAGGAAGGAGGGAAGGGAGAGAGGGAGGAAGAATGGAAAGAGGGAAAAGAGGGAAGGGAGGAAGGGAAAGAGAAAGAGAAAGAGAAAAAAGAAAAAAAGAAAAGGACAGAAAGAGAAAAACCAAAAGAAAAAAGAAGAAAAATTCTGACCTCAAGGAGCTTAAAATTTAATAGGGAAATTTAGTAGGAGAAGATGACACATATGAAAGGAAGCTATCCCAAAAGAGTGCAACAAGATGGGAAATGAAAAGATGGCTGGCCTGGGTGCCCTCCTCAAATGAAGTTCTTCGCTTCACCCTCCATTTTGGATACTAGTGCAGAGAATACTAATGAGGTCTGAATACCAAGGCTAATTTGATCTTGAGAGAAGAAATGAAGAATATCACATATATAACATTCTTGCTTCGCTAAAATTGTTTCATGTATAGAAGCTATATCTTCCAGATTGATATATAATTTCTTAGAATGCTGGTATTATATAATACATCTTTTTGAGGTCCCAAACTGCTCATATCACAAGTGATCAATAAATGCTTTTTGATTGATAGTATAATGATGGTCAGATGTAGCTGCAGACCAATGGATAATTTAAATTCAAGACTAAAAACATTTTGGGGCAGAGTCAAGATGGAGGAGTAGAAGCAGGACCTCCCCCCTGCTCTGGCTTCCACCTTCACCAATGCATGTAAAGAGGGGATTCTAAACAAACTTTGGAGCTGCAGAACCCACAAAATGACACAGAGAAGCTAACCTCCCCCTGAGAACAGCCCATCAGGCTTGCAGCAAGCAGCCAGCTCAGAAATCTGGGAGCCAAGCCCAGCCCCAGGCCAATGTTTTAGTCCCAGGGCAGGTCTGACCAGCTGCCAGAAAGAGGGACTCCAGATCAGCAGCACCTGTGGCCATTTCCAGATTTATCAACACATAGATGGGAAGGACAAAGTGAGAGGTTAGTGCAGTCTGGACTTTGGGAACAGTAAGTGGGAGTGCATCATATTTAGCCACCGGCATGAGAAGCTACTGAGACCTCCCTGCACAGCCAGCCAGCACCACCTGGATGTTTTAGCTCCTGGCCTGCAGAGTGTAGGGGGACCAAGTACCAGTCTGAGGGGTAATCGCTCTGCTTTAACCTGCTTGGATCTGGATTGCAGTCTAGGGTGGAGTTCATAGGGTGTGTGTGCAGTTTGCCAGAGTGTGTGGAGACCTCAGAGAGGGCACCCATCAATTACCTCTGGCAGCTGAGAAAACCCCAGCATTTGGGACGAAAGCTCCCCTGTCTGGTGGCAGAGCCTACTGTTGCAAAAAGCCCAGGGGTCAAGTGACTGAGGAGTGACATGTTTCAAAAAGGAAAAAAAGCAGACAGAAGATTCCAACATTACACTCCTATTTGGGGGACAAAAAGGAGCAAAGCATGGAACAGGAGGAAGACAGTGAAGTCAGAACTCCTGCACCAAAAGCTTCAAAGGAAAATACAAGCTGGTTTCAGGCCATAGAGGACCTTAAGAAGCAGATAAGAGAAGTGGAAGAAAAATTGGGAAGAGAAATGAGAATGATGCAAGAAGATTACAAAATGAGATTCAACAGCCTGACTGAGGAAATTAACACCTTAAGAAACAGACTAACTCAAATGGCAAAAGAGCTTCAAAAAGGCAATGAGGAGAAGAATGCCTTAAAAAGCTGAATTTGCCAGATGGAAAAAGAATCTCAAAAGGTCAATGAGGAGAATCATTGCTTCAGAATTAGATTGGAGCTAATGGAAGCTAATGACTTTATAAGAAATCAAGATGCTGTCAAACAGATCCAAACAAATGAAAGAATAGAAGGCAAGGTGAAATATCTCCTGGGAAAAACCACTGACCTGGAAAATAGATCCAGGAAAGCTAATTTAAAAATTATTGGACAACCTGAAAGTCATGATCAAAGTAAGAACCTGCAAATCATCCTCCAGGAAGTTCTCAAAGAAAACTGCCCTGATGTTTTAGAACCAGAGGGCAAAATAGAGGTTGAAAGAATCCACTATCACCTCCTGAAAAAGATCCGAAAAAGAAAACTCCTAGGAATATTATAGCCACGTTCCGGAATTCCCAGATTAAGGAGAGAATATTACAAGCAGCTGGGAAAAAACAATTTGAATATTGTGAAAATACCATCAGGATAACCCAGGATCTGGCAGCTTCTATACTGAGGGATTGAAGGGCTTGGAATATGATATTCTAGAGCTCAGAGGAGCTGAGATTAAAACCAAGAGTCACCTATCCAACAAAACTGAGTATCATGTTTCAGCGGAAAATATGGTTATTCAGTGGAATAGAGGACTTTCAAACATTCTTGCTGTAATAACCAGAGTTGAATAGAAAATTTGACATTCAGGTACAAGAAGCCAGAGAAGCAGGAAAAGGTAAACAGATGGGCAGCTAGGTGGCACAGTGAATAAATTTTCCGGCCCGGAGTCGGGAGGACCTGAGTTCAGTTCCGGCCTCAGACATTTAACACAAAAAAACTAGCCATGTAACCTTGGGAAAGTTACTTAACCCCAATTGCCCTTCAAAAAGGCAAAAAAAAAAAAAATAAACAGAAAAAAGAATTCATAAGGAACTTATCAAAGTTGAACTATTAACATTCCTACACGGAAAAACAATCATTTCTAGTTATGAAACTTTTCTCAGTAGTTGAAGGGAATAGAAATATATATATATGAGGGTATATATGTATTCACATATACAGATGTGAATGTGTGTATATATGTTTACAGGTATCCATAGATAGAGGGCACAGGACCAATTTAACAGGAGGGGACAATACTTAAAAGGTGAAATTAAGAGGTGAGAGAGAAATATAATCAGAGGAGATGGGGAGAGAGAGAATGGGGTAAACTATCTCATATAGAAGAGGCAAGGGAAAATGGTTACAATGGAGGGGAAGAAGAATAGGAAGGCAAAAGGGAATGGATCAACATTATTCCCATTGAATTTGGCTTAAAGAGGGAATGAAATACACACTAAATTGGGTATCTCACCCTCCAGGAGAGTAGGGCAGAAGAGGATGAGAGGTGGGATGATGGAAAGGAGGGAAGGCGGGGGGGGGGGGGAGGGAAGTTGGAAGAACCCACTTTTGAAAAGGGATGGGATCAAAGTAGAGAACAGAACAAGTGGGAGGTGGGATAGGAGGGAGGGAAATCTAGTCAGTGTTTTACAATATATCTACTATATTATTGTTTTGCATTAGCCACACATGTACAACCTGTACTGAACTGCTTATCTTCACAGTAAGGGTGGGTGACAGGGGAGGAAGGGAATGAATCTGGAATTCAAAGTTTTAAAATCAAGTATTCAAATATATATATACTATTATTAATACTATTATACATGTAATTGGGAAATAAGATATACAGGAACTGGGGCATAGAGATCCACTGGAAAAGTCGAAAGAGTATGGGAGAAAATATGGGAGAGAGTAGATTGGAGAAGGAGATATCCTGTGGGACTGTTATTTTGGGGCGGTGGGTAGGGGAAAAACAGGGAGAAAATTTGTAACTCAAAATATGGCGGAAATGAATGAAGTAAATCAGAAGTTAATAAAGCATTTGAAAAAAAAAAAAGACTGACAACATTTTAAGAGCCAGTATATTGTCCATAAGTTGAAAACTGTAACTTCACATCTCCACTATTTATTGCTCAAATTAAGATTAAACATAGTTTTAATGAAGAATGATTAAACTATGGCTATCAGCCAAAATAAGTAGGAGTGTGATATGTTCAAAGCAATTACCTGTGCTGCACAGTGACTGGTAGGCATTTCGGTAGGGAATACCTGAAAATTTCCAGTCATTCCATTTTCTTATGATTTTCCTCCTCATTCTTGTTATTTGTATTTACAATGCCAAGCTATTTTTGTAACGATTCAGATGAGAAATATACAATACCTCATCTATTTTCAGCACCAAAACAAGGCTTAGTGTAGAAGACACTGAAAATGCCTGTTGATTTATCAGTTGGTTGATTAATTCATCTCCATAACCTTGGAGATCACTTACCTAACCCACTCATTTTATGAATGTTCAGAGAGAATAAAGACACCCAAATTTACATAGTAGATCTTCTGATTCCAAATACATCTCTCTTTTCTTTGCGCCATTCTGCCTCCATGCAATAAAGCTATAGAAGTACAGAGAAAGTGCAAAGTCTAAAGGTGATTTTCAAGACAGTAGAAGTAGGACTTATCAGCAGTCCATATAAATAGGTAATTGGCTCTTATGTATGTCCATCAGATTATTTTTAAGATACATGTACGAAGCTATTGCTTAAACACTGATCAGTTTAAATTTGGGTTCCTTCATATTTTCTCAAAATAGCCTTTCATCTGAAGATCAAAATTCATTATTATTATCTGCCTCCCTTCTACCTCAAATGATACATGTATGGCAGTGACAGAGATATTTACTTGCCAAAGGTCATATTGGATTAGAGTACTGAAGCGAAACCTCACAATGTTGTATTTTGGGGGACAAGTGTCCTCCACATGGGACTATATGTCTTTATTACAATACAGGAGACTGTACCCTCACTCCCATCTGGTGCAATTTCATGCCCACCACAGAAGTTTAATAAATGTCTTTTGTGTGCAGTAAGAAGTCATAGAGCTGTTGAAAAATCAAATTAGTATTCCCCAGGCAGTTGAGTTTGACTTCCTTTTTTGGTTGATGTTCAAGAATAAAAGAATGAAAGGGAGGGTGAAGAGAAAAAAAAGGAAAGAGGTTTTGAAACACTTTCAACTTTTTCAAGAATAAGTTGTTTTGTTTCACTACAGTTTGAAAATATGTCATTTTGTGAGATTGATCCAATGCTGGTATAAAGAATATGTTCTGAAATCTCTTTTGGAAAGATTTATAATATTAACCTTAGGCTATTTTAAGACCCTGTCGATCTTTATGAAAACAGCCAAGAGATCCATTTGTTTTCTGTACAGTAGAAAGTCTTTGTTACCTTTTGGCAACTATGATTGAACAAATGACTTTGGATCAAAGTGATTCAGTGGTGACGTGTGCAGGGTCCATAACCCCAAAGGATACAGACTCCAGAGACAGGGAGTGGGAACCTAGACTGCACATTTTTGTTCATAGCAAAGAAGTCTCACTTGATTTTCTAGAGGTAAATGCCTTTACAAAACACCCACCCAAAGACAGAGATTAGAAGGAATTGAACCTGTGTCTAGACACCAACATAACTGGTTGGATATTTAATAAAGTCAGATCACAGATTGGTTTTGTTGTCTTTATTGTTACCTGGTAGTTACAGATAAGTGGACTGATTTTGATTTACTTCTCTCCATCAATGAATTGTGTAACTAAATTAACAATTGTTAACAATTATTAACAATCAGCATTTTTTGCCATTGTTGTAGCTGATGTGTTTTTTAGATACAGCTTGAATAAGAATGCATTTGGAGATGGTAGAGTAGCATTCATTTTGGAGCTTCCTTTGGAAGCACAGTGAACTGTGTTTTATTCTTTAAAGATGGACTTTTGGAATAAATAAAATAATATAATAATGAGAATCCTTAGTCCTATGTTCTAAGTCAGGCTCAGTTGGGATGATCTTTGACAAGTTACTTAAACTTTCTGGTCTTTAATTTCTTCATATATGTGTATGAAGTACCTTCCTCATTGCATTCAATAAATCAACAAATTTGATGAAATTTTAAATGTCTCAACAAGAATACTCTGATTTTTTTATGAGATATGGTTCTCTTTGTTTAGGTCAAGGAAGAAAAATGTGAATGGCTGAAAGAACTGGTCACAACCATTGGAAATAACCCCTGAGAGGATGATAACACTATGTATGACGTAACAGTCAATTCAACAGTGAGCTTAGTACAGAAGGATTCAGCCTTGTGGTGGAAGATCTAAGTTCTGGAGTTGAAGATTCTAGTTCTAGCCAAACCCCTAGTAGCAAATTGGTCCTTTGGAGAGAATAGAGTTTGTCCTTCCCTTCAACACTCAGCTTCCATTGACTATATAATAGAAGAGAAAGTACAGATAGAAGATATCATATCCAACCTGATGCTAACACAGAGACACATTGTGGACAAACATTACTAAGACAGATATATTCATGAAAACAGAAGAACGGTCAGGTAGTGGAAGAAGTTGATTGAAGACATATGACCAGACTTTGAATGATCATTTATTAAGCACATAATATGTGGCAGGCATTGTACTGAGTGAGTGCTGGAGATACAAAGAAACATAAAAGACAGTTTCTAGTCCCAGAAAATTCTAGTTTAATGGGGGAAACAATATACAAATAACTGTCAAAAAGATATAAAGAATGAATTGAACATCATAACACAGGGAAGTCACCAGCATTAAGGGGTATCAGGTAAAGTTTTAATGTTGGAGGTGAAGTTTTAGCTGGCATTTTAAGAAAGCCAAAGAAGCTAGGAGGAAGAAATGAAGATAGAGAGCCCCAGGCATGGGACACAGACCATGAAAATACTCAGAGTTGAAATGTCATGTGTTAGGAGCATCAAGGAAGCAAATACCACAGGACTGCCTAGTACTTGGGGAGAAGAGGAAAATACGAAAGAACTGAAAGGTAGGAAGGGGCTTATGGAAGGCTTCATACAAACAGATGATTTTAAATTTAACCCTGAAGGCAATAGTGACTCGCTGGAATGGATTAAATAGGGGAAAGACATCATCAGACTGGAGCTTTAGGAAGATCAATTTGATGGGTCAACAGAGACTGGACTGGAATAAGGAGAGACTTGTAGCTGGGAGACCAACTAACAGGCTATCGCAATAGTACAGGAATGGGGTAATGAGGCTTTAGACCAGAATGATGGTAGTGTCAGAGAAGATAAGGCATCACATAAGAGAGATATTATGGAGGAAGAAATGTCAGTATTAGACAACTAATTCAATAAAGAGGGTGAGAAAGAATGGGGAGTAAAGGAAAAAACTTTCTTTGAGCCCCACTAACTAGGAGGATGGTCATACCCTTCACAATTATAGGGAAGCTGGAAAGAGGAGAGGATTTGGGGGGAAAGATGGTTAAATAGTTAGGAATATATTGAGCTTAAGATGGCAATGAGACATCTAGTTCAAGATGTCCAGTAAAGTTGAAGATGAGAGAATGGAAGTCAGGATAGAGATCAAGGCTAAAAAAATAAATCTAAGAAATGTATTCCTATTGCTGATAATTAAATCTTTTGAAGCTGATGAGGTCAACAAGTGAAATAGTATGGAGGTAGAGGAGAAGACATTGGATAGAGCACGCAAAAACAGTTAATGAATATGACCTGGATGTGATCCTTTGAACCAGAAAATAATGCTGACGATAGACTAAACAAAGGACTTTCAGGGGGAAGAAAATGTATAAATTTACTCTTTTTTCATGTGTTCTCTAAATGTATGCCTCATTAACATCATACTCCAACTTTCAGGTTACTCTTTCCCTGTAACTTTGTATAAATGTGTAAAAGAGTGTGCTCCAGGCTTTTCTAGAGAAAATATTTAAACCAACAGCTCTCACTAAACAACTATAGCAAATACCCTTTTCTAAATGCTAATTAAGTGTGGCTAATATTCAGTGGGGAGCACACCAGTGAGGCTTGTGAGCAGCAGTACTAGAAACCCAACCTCTCATGGTTACCTCAGGAAACTTGAGTCTAGAAAAGTTAGCCCTCTCTGGGGACTCAACCTATCAAGGAAAGTGGGAGTTGGATAAGTAGCCCTGGGATAGGGATGAGAATTGCTACCAGTGAAATGAAGGTGTTGGAGTAAATGATCCCTACAGTTCCTTCATATATTTAATATTCTAAACTTCCTTACAACAAACCCTAATTCAGAGTTCCTGATAGCCATACAAAATGTAGAGGGTTATTATTGATTGAAAGGTGATTATTATCTTCTTCCAATTTTCATTCATAATTTAAAATGTTCTTAAATAGAGAGAAAGCCATATAAAATTAGTAGCTTTTAAAAACCAAGACCTCAAGAGATTAAAGATAATTTCATTTCTAGGACTAGCAATTAATTAAAATTTTGTACATGGCACAATTCTATATATTAAATAACTGTCATATAGGCCCACTGCAAATTGTAATTTTTGCAAGTTAATGTATCATTCTATTGAATTGCATCTATATTGTGTATTCAAAAATAATAAAACTGATTTCCCTTAAAATAGTCTATCATTCAGAATGCTCAGGCTATACGTACACTGGATGCATGCTTCCCTTTTTTTTTTTTTTAGCAGATGTGGTTAACTGATGAAAGAACTTTAATGAAAAAACATATATTACTTAAAGCAATCAAATGATCAGACTACAGATTTCAAATATTTGGGCAAAATGAATCATCCATCTACCTCTAGGAATTGTTTAGCATACCTAGCAGAATGTCTATATACGTCTAAGCTATATGACTTTTTCAGCCTTGTTTATTGGTTGATTGATTGTAATAAATCATTGCCAAACTGATCTTCTTAGGAAATCTGTGTATCTATCTGTCCATTAATATGTTTATCTCTATCTCTGTGCTGCATTTATGATTGTGTACTCCTAGAGGGCAGGGACTTTACTAGTTGATTTTCTTTTTCAAAACAGTGGGCACATCCTGGTACTTAACAAGTAGTTTTTTTTTTTTTTTTTGCCTGCTGCTGCTGATTAATGGTGTTCTTCCCTGATATTCTCCAAGTCCTTTACAAACATCCATTAATTATGTCTCACAAGCCCCAGGGGAAGTACGTAAGTATCATTATTGACATTTAAGAGATGAGAAAAATGAAGTACCATGGATTTAGATGAGCTGTCCAAAGTCAGGCAGCAAATAAGTCACCAAATCAGAAAAAGGAACCTCTTCTTCCATTCCTGAGGCCCATCAACTCCATTTAATCCAATTAAATAAGAATTTACTGAAAGTGCAGGGTAATGTGAGGGCAGAGCCCAGACAAATTATTTGTGTATAAATGAGAAAGTGGTACTTCCTACATGTTAAAGTCAAACAGGATCTTGGGTATTTTGCTGTGACTTAATCATAAAAAAAAGTTATGTGTCATGAGAAGCATTTATTTCCATTAAAATTTTGCATTTTATAAAATTATATTAGAAAATGGACGTCTTTTTTTTTTGCATTCCTCCAATACTCCACCACATAGTATACTTACCAACTTCTACCCTGAGTCATAGTCTGATGAAGAGGAAATACCATAAATCAAACAAATCCTTTTCCTTTATCCAAGTACCTTATACTTTATTGTTATCAAAGATGGCAAGAAAGAGATGAATGCAACAACTAGGCAACAGTGAGAGGAGCAAAGTAACCAAAAACCAAAAGTTACTAAAAATAAATTTTAAAGGACAGCAGGAAGATCAGTAATCTTAGAAAAGTTGATTACATAGGTTTCTAGAGGAAATATAACTCCACTTGCTACTAGAGGAAATGTAACTCAAAGGGGGAAAGAACTTAGAGATAGAGAATCAGTTTTTGTTTGGGCCATTATCTATCATAATCAGTTCTCTAGTAATAAAATTAAAATGAAAAAGCTTAGATAAGTTGGGTAGCCAGATGGTTGAGTGCAGAGAGTCAGGTACTAGAGTAAGGGAGACTATCCTTCTTGAGTTTAAATGTAGCCTCAGATATTTACTGGCTATGTGAAAAAGGACAGGTCACTTAACTCTGCCTCAGTTTCCTCATTTTATAAAATGAACTGGAGAAGGAAATGGCAAACCACTCCAGTATCTTTGCGAAAAAGAAAAAAAAAACAACAATAACAACACAGAAGAAATTACAAGGAGTTGAATATGACTGAAAAATGACAAAAATAACAATAATTGTGCTTAGACATGCCCTTCCCTGTACTGGATTCCAATGTATTAAACTGTACAAAATTTATTTTAATTTTATGTAATTTGCATTATCTATTTTACATCTTACACAGTTCTCTAGCTCTTGTTTATTCATGAATGGTTCACCTATCCATAAGTCTGATAGGTAATGTATTTCATGTTCTTCATTTTTTCTTGTAATATCTCTTTATTTCTAGGTCATATCTCCACTTTCACCTTATCTTTGTAAAAGATGTGAAACATTGGTCTATGTTCAATTTCTGCCAGACTGCTTTCAAGCTTTCCCAAAAATCTTTATCAAATAATGAATCCCCAAATCTTAAGTATTTACAATTGTAAAACATAAGGTTATTAGAATCATTTGTTGTTATGAATTGTATTTCTACTCTGTCCCACTGCTCTACCTTTCCATTTCTTAGCCAGTAGCAGACGGTATTGATAATTACTTTCTTATAGTAGTCTAATATCTGGCACTGTTAAATCTACTTATTTTACTTTTCTTTTCATTCATTCCTTTGATATTCTTGATCTTTTGTGCTTCCAAATGAATTTTGTTATTATTTTTTCTAAGTCAGTAAAATAAAATTTTGGTAATTTAGATGGGATAGCATTGTATATATAAATTAGGTTAAATAAAACTTTTATTTTTATTATGTTGGTTCTTCCTATCCATGCACAATTAATATTTCTCCAATTATTTAAATCTGATTTTATTTGTATAAAAAGTTTTTTAATATAATTTTATTGATATAGTTTCTTGATTTGTTTTAGTAGGCATACTCCCAGGTGTTTTATACCGTCTAGAGTTATTTTAAATGGATTATCCAAGACCAGAAGAAAAGCAGAAGATTGGGGAAAGATTTTATAAACACTTTCTCATATAAAAGCAGATAGATATGTCTGTATTGACACATGTGCATGCATATATATATACACATATATACATATACATACATATATAAGTATATACAGACACACATATACACATATAATCTTTGACAAATCTATAAGAATATGAAATATTCCCTATCTGATAAATGGTCAAAGGATATGAACAGGCAGTTTTCCAATAAAGAAATTGAAACAATTCATAATCATTTGAAAAAATGCTCTAAATTACTATTGATTAAATGAATGCAAATCAAAACGACCTTGCAATATTATTTTACAACTATCAGACTGGCTAAAATGTTGAAGGGGAACAACAAAAGTTGGAGGGGATGTGGAAAAATTGGGACATGAATTTACTCTTGGTGGAACTGTGAATTTATCCAAACATTTTGGAGGACAATCTGGAATTATGCCCTAACAGTTATTAAAATGGCTATATCCTTTGAGCCAGCTATACCACTACTAGGTCTGTTTCCCAAGATGATTAGGGAGATAGGAGAAAAACATAGTGTATGTTCTAAAATATTTATTGCAGCTTTCTTTGCGGTGCAAAAGAACTGGAAATTGTGGGGATGCCTCAGTTAGAAAAATGATTGAACAAATTGTGGTATATGACTGTGACAGAATATTAGGATGCTATTAAAAATGATGAGTTTGATGAACTTAGAAAAACATAGATTAACTTGCATGAAATGATTAAGAGCAAAATGTACAGAACCAAGAAAATGTTATATACAGTAGCAATTTTAAGGACAAATTTGAGTGCATAAGTAATTTTGACTATTATAAATACCTAAATAAACTACAAAGGACCCGAGAAGGTAGACATTATCTGCATCCAGGAGAAGAACTGATTAATAGAAGTATATATAGAATGGTTTACACACACACACACACACACAAACAAACACAAACACTTCAAGAGAAAGTTGTACATAACAGATTCACAATTTCATATGCAATCATCTTTTTTCCCCTATTATACTATGTTGTATAAAGTATTGTTCTATTTCTCAAATTCAGAATAAAATAAGTAAAATAAAAAAAAATAAATTGAAATGTTCACTTCCTTTAACAATATCTTTCAACTCCATTAATTTTCACTTACATCCTCTTGCTTAGCACTTCCTTTCTCACATTACTAAATTCAGAGCCAGATAGTACTTTTGAGGTCGCCTGGTCCAATTCCATTGTTTTATAGATGAGGAAGCTGAAGACCAGAGAAGTTAAATGTTAAATGACCCAAGGTCTTACAGGTAGGAAGACCAAAGATTTGAACTCAAGTACTTTCCCTCTAAAGCCAATTCTCTATATTATGTTTCCTCTTTGTTTGTATGGCACGTTTTTTTGGTTCAGGTTATACTGTTATACCTTAGAATGCTCTTCCTCTTTGAAACACTGTCCTCTCCTTATCACTCTAGCTCTTGACTTAAGCCCCCATTAACTCTCATTACTCCAACAATTATTGAAACTCTGTCTTTTCCATGAAGTTTTTCCCTAACTGATAAAAAAAAAAGTGGCACTCTCCCACAAATTCCTTTCTGTCTAATCAGGAAAAGTCCTTTTTACTTTTTCCATCCTGTGTCACTAAACCTACTTCTTGCTCCATTGCTTCTACAGAAGATCTCCCTGGGTAATGGAGTGGACCCTGAATAATGTCCACAGCTGGAAAGATCAATTAGCAAGTTCATGAACTGTGGTTTTGTTTATGCTTCTATTATCAGGGCAAATTGTTTATTTGCTTTAGAATAATCTCCTTTGATTTGGACCATTAGTGGTCAAGAGAATATTTAAATTGTTTTTTTTTTTTAATTTTAGAGATATGTTTCAAATTCTTAAGTTCTGAACTTTATTCTCAAGAGTGAGAGTAGTGTATTAACATCTCACATCAAAACATAAAGCTTTCTTTTAACCAGCACATTTTTGTACTGTATATATGATGTGGAAAAAGTATCTTAATTCATACATTTATAATTACTCCTATTGTGAGAAGTAGTGTTTAATCTTCAATCATAATGTAGGCATCATATTTATGCATTTCTAGCATATAACTTCTGTCCTTTGCTTTTATGATTATTTGTACACTTTTACGTTATTATCCATCACTATCTTTTCTCAAATTGGAAACTCTAGGCAGCAGGATCTCCATTTGGTGGACTTGTTCAGTGTGTTATCCAGTGCTGACTGATGTGATTAATAAAGACTTTTTTATGATAGTAGTGATGATGTTACTAAGGAAAATAGCAATATTTGATACTGATATTTATTTAACCCACATGAATCTCCAGATCATCTTGGCAGTATGTTTTCCTGCTTAACCACTGCTGTCTTTTTTTTTTCCAAGTCCATTTACAACCAAGTGTAGTAAAGATGACAAAATGAATCCATTTTACATAGGCAGCCCATATAAACAGTCTGTAATCTTTGCCCTTTCTCAAACCCATTTCTCTTCAGTAATCTCAGTAGTTTTTTTCCTCCCTGAAAAGCTATCTGAATAATTACAGCTATTTGGACTTGGTATCAGAAAACTAATCCCCCATTATTAATGTGTGATGACACTCTGATTCTACATTAAATAAGACTGGCCACCCAAAACCTTTCCAGAGGATGCCTAATTTTCTAAGGTATCATTTATGAATTGCATATTTAGGGGGAAATTGTTAACTTTCAAAAAGTTCTTTCAGCTTAGAAATGCTGACCCCCACTTTGTTCAACACCAATTTTCACAGAATATTTCTATTGCTGATGTAATATCTTTAGACAGTGATTTCTCTGACCTTAAAACAGTCTTTACTGTCCTGGAACTGCTGGCTATTCAGCAGATACTAAGCACTGGTCTCATCTCTAGATGCTCCAATGATGCTACATATGCACATTCAGCTCATGCCTGCTGATTTCCTTTTTGTGGATGACTGAAAACACAATTCAGTTTAGTTTCCCTACAAAGATTTCAAAAATGACTAATTTCTGAAATGCATTTCACCTTATCATTAACTGCTAATAGAAGTCCATACCCAAGATGCCAACAGCTTGCAATGGTGTAGAACCTTCCTCCAAAAAATGGGAATAATTGATCCTTTCCCTGACTCCCTAATGACTTCTCCCCACTTCCAAATGCCCTGTTGCACAGCAATGTTTGAAGTATATACACCGTCCCTTGTCTTCTTACCTGCCCTTGTGGTGGGAGATTGGAGAGGGCACCTCTGGGTGAAAGTTAAGTATTACTTTGACAGCTGAGAGACTTGATTAGTTCCAGTGAAGAGCAGGGGGATGTTGTTGACATTTTTCCTTCCCGTTCCTGCATGGCAATAAGGTATGAGGGCTGATTTATCAAAGAGAGTGCATGCATCAAGCATGAGCAAGGCAGAGAGAGAAAGTTCACGTTGCACAAAATGATCTGCTAATTTCTTTTCCATTTCATTGACAATGTGCTCTATGATATCTGAGCAGCTGTGAGGAGAACAATGGATGTTCCAACCTGTGCTCCATTTAACTTCTGCAACTCTACAAGGTCAAACAGAGATGGGGAAATAAAATAGATCTGGAGGTTGGGTTTTTTTTCCTCTTTTCCACCCCCAACTCCTCACCTTTTGAGGCAAAGGCAGGAGAGTGATGAAGCTAGTCACAAAGTAAAATTAGCCTATTCAAAGAAATCTCTATTTCTTTCCCATGGCAAAATCGACAAAGGTTTGAATGCCCTTCTTCTGTCATTTGGATTCTCGAATTAAAGTCACACAATTCAGAAGACTCCTGATTCAATGCTTTGGAAGAGGGGTGTGTGTGTGTGTGTGTGTGTGTGTGTGTGTGTGTGTGTGTGTGTGCGCGTGTGTGTGCGCATGCACATGTCTGTGTTTATGCACATGCTGCTTATGTTGCCTTAATCCTCACTGATGAAAAATGAATCCCAAATGATTTATCGTGCAGTGACTCTACAGCCTCACACACTGAATTTCAAAAACCCCTTATTTGCAATTAACAATGGGCACCAGTGAGTCCTTACTCTTCAATATGCTTTGCTAGAATCCACACAGCCAGAATGGCAAAATCCTCTGGGATATGGGCTTCATTTTCATCTGTTTTGATGGATGTATCAACTCCCCTCTGATCTGCCTCATGTAGCTTGTATCTCAATTAGTACTGGTTTATGGCACTTTGGTTTCAGGGGGCGGGGAAGGTGGTGAGTAATGGAAATGCTGAACTAATGTCTTCTAAAAGCAATTTCCTTGGATTTGCAGTTCAGAGAAGATCTACTATTGTAATTGTTCTCAGTCTACCATATGATGTGAAGTTAGAACCCAGGGACAATGATGATCAACTAGAAATATATCATCGTTTTTAAGTTTCTAGTACTATACTGTCCCTTCATTCTTGGAATTCAACATTTTATATTCGGGGCTTAGAATGACTGGATTTTGACATTATGAACTGCTTGAACACTTTTTGTCCAAAGAGATGAATTTATTAGAGGTTCAATACAATAACTATTTTCAAGTACACTGCTGAAATTAAAGAAACTTAATAGAAGAATCAGAGGAGCGGGTCAATGATGAAAGCAACAATGTACTTTGATGTGTTCAAGGGAAAACCATGTAGTCTAATTAGGATTTAAAAAATGGGCATTGAAAGGACTTGGAAAGTCCAAAAAACCCTTCACACTTGAGCCAGCATTGAAAACATCCAGTGTAGCACAGAGAGAAAAGCACTGAATTTTGAGCCGAGAGAAATGGTTTGAATCCTGACTGTTCTTAACTACCTATGTGACCTTGGGAAGTCACTTAACCTCTTTGAGCATGAGTTTACTCTTTTGTGAAATGAGGTTGGATTAGATGAACTCTAAGGGTCCTTTTATCTCTAAATTTATGATCTCCAAGGTAGGGCAATTTTTTGCCCTAGAAAGAGTCTTTCCTGTTCGGTCTGGGACAGATACCTTCAAAGCAGGACTGTGTAAGACCAAAGGAAGAATACAAATAGGGATGTTCAAGGAGACACAGAGTTGATAGTATGCAAATTGTGGTGGAAGAAAAGCTTCAAAATTCAACAGTTGTCTTCTTAGGCTTCAAAGCAACTTGGGCCAGCTCTTGGCTTAGGTTAGCAGAGGTATAAGGATTGACCCAGGTGTTTTTGAGGGAAAGAAGGGACTCTGCATGTATGTTTGACCAGGGAACAGATACTTAACACCCACACTCACACCCACACCCACACACCCACCCACCCACCTACACACACACACACACACACACACACACACACACACACAAACTGTCTGTGTAACCTTGGGCAAGTTACTTAACCCCAATTGCTTTAAAAAAATTAATAAAGTCTTTCCCTTAAATGATATTATTACCCACAAGGAAAGAGAATGTGTTGGAATTTTCTATATAGGTTTGAATTCCATTTTTTTTAATATCACATTAAACTTGGATTAAGGGATAAGACCTCACATAAGTTGAGCTATTATTCCTCACTATTGAAAATAAACAAGAATCCAGTACCTAGAATTGTGAGTTTTTGTTTCTGGCTTTGTGGTTATTAGACACTATTTAGTTTTTAGCTTAAAGTATTCACTTAATCAGACTGGAGATAAATGAAAATTATCTTAAGAATCTCAGAGTCACATTGGCCTTTGTGAATAATTTGTTGGAATCAGTGATTCTTCAAGGTCATTCACTGAAGCTTGAATAATATTGGAAATAGATATGAGAGGGGGAAAAACGTCTTCAGAGAAAATGTCTCCTCATCTTTTCCTCCTCCTCATCCTCTTCCTCCTCCTTCCTCAGCAAGTATCTTCTTGTGTCTATAACTTGACCCACATAGAATGAAACATTCCCTTGAATTCCCTACCCAAATATAATAAAGGAATAGCATAGTTAATGTCTTAGTTCTGTTTATCTAATGAAACTTCATAACCTTGAATACCATGTCCAAACTAAAGATCTGAAATTAAAATGAGTTTTATTTCTGACAACCTTAAGACTCAGCAATAAGTAAGTCTAGAGGGTGGAATTTTTTCTGAGAAGGTCTAGGAAGAAACATTTGCTATTCTACAGAGAAGACAAAGCTAGATGTGGCTCCAGTGAGAATGGGCATAACAAGTCAAATATGTTGGTGGAAAGCATAGAGAGATAATAAAAATTACATATCTACTGATTCACAATATTTTTCTCTAACAGTTTAGCTCATTCCTCAGAGACACTAAGCATAGAAACTATAGTATTCTAGGTCCAATGTTGATTATAGAGAACAAACAATGACACAGTCTGGTTTTAGGAGTAACTAAAAGAAAAAAAAATACCATTTATGCTATGGAACCTTCTTACAGTATGTAATAAAACAAATAAATACTAATTTTTAAGGATTAACATTAAGGTTAGGATATTAGAGAAGATATTCTCTAATCCTAAATTGAGTCAGAAATAAGGTATTAGAGAAAGTATCTAACAGTTAAGTGTAGATTAGAGATTTAGGGAAGGTTTGAATGGGTTGAGCATCATCCCTAGAGTCAGGGGAACCTGGGTTCCAATTCAGCCTCAGACAATTATTAGTTGTGTGATCCTGGCAAAGTGAGTTAACCTTGGTTGCCTCAAAAAAATTAAGGAAAGCTTTTTCGAATACCTTAAACTACTACCTTTTAGCATTCATTTCTTTTATCAGATATTGTAGGATTCTGAAGGTAGAGACTGATTAATTTTTGCTTTGCTTGACTAGCACCTAGGGTAGGGTTTGGCAAAAAAGTAGACACTTAATAAATGCTTGATGGATTGTCAAATTTGGTTGCTTTAGAGTATTCTGTAATTGTTTCCTGTATGTCAATCTTGTACCACCAATAAAATTCACTTAAAGAGAAGATAGACTAGGGAGTAAAGTTAAGCTAGCAGAGAGAAACCAGGAAGTTGCCTCAGCTTGCCTCAGTTTCATTGGAAATAACATTAAATTAAGCCTTTAAAAGAATTCTGGACTGACAGAATCCATAATAAGACAGAATGAAGCAATTTTCTAGCCCAAGATAACTTAGCAGGACTTCAGGAAAGGTCTGTCTCAGTTGGGAAAAAAGGGAGCTCAGCCCAGCACAGGCAGGGTCCATGAAAGCCAGAGGGAGTCTCTTAGCTACAACACAGATCAGCAACTGAGGCCCAGTGGTCCTGGCACAGCAGGCCAGTGTCAAATCAGGCCAACCAACTGTGAGGCCTCCAGTTCCAGTGTAGTAGGCAACTTGCCTACCCTGAAACCCAGAGAACAATGGGGGCAACTAGACTGGGCCACTCTAGCAGAGTGCGCAGCCACCAGTCCCAGAGGCCCTGGCACAGGATGCCAGTGTTCAGACCCCAGCCCCCTAATGCAAGAAGTTTGGGACAGAGCCTAATGTACCACAGAAGCAGGGTTCAACTTTTTAAGATGAGCAAAAAAAAGACACTTACCATAGAAAGATACTATGGAAACTAGAAAGATCAAAATGAAAATATAGAAGAGGAAAATTTCAAAATGCCTACATATGAAACTTTAAAGGGGAATATTAATTGGTCTCAAGTCTAAAAAGTCTTCTTGAAAGGGAACAAAAAGCATTTTACAAATCAAGTAAGAGATGTAGAATAAAAATAAAAAAGAAATGAGAATTATGCAAGGGAATTATGAAAAAAGAGTGAGCTTTTAAAAGGAAGCACAAAAGTTGACTAAAGAAAACAAAATTTTTAAAAATAAAATTGTTAATATTGGGGGGCACTAAGGAAAATACCTACTTTAAAATTAGAATTGGCCAAAGGGAGGTACAAAAGCAAATTGAAGAAAATAATACCTTAAAAATTAGAATGGGGGGGGGGGGGGGGGGGTGGAGTCAAAATGGCGGAGTAGAAGCAGGACCTCCACTGGGCTCTAGCTAGCACCTTCACCAATCCATGTAAAAAGGGGACTCCAAACAAACTTTGGAGCTGCACAACCCACAAGATGACACAGAGAAGCTAACCTCCTGCTGAGGAAAGCATGGCAGGCAGGCAAGAATCAGCCAGCACAGCGCTTTGGGCGCCGAGCCCAGCCCCACACTGAGGCTTTAGCCTGAGCACTGGCCTGATGAGCCGCTGGCAGGAGGGACTCCAGATAAGCACCAGCTGTGGCTTTTTCCAGATTTATCAACACATAGATGGGAAGGACAGAATGAGAGGTCAGTGCAGTCTGGACTTTGTGACCCAGTAAGTGGGAGTGCATGGCTTTTGCCCCCGGGGTGAGAAGCCACTGAGATGCTGGCACAGCCAGCCAGCACCACTTGGCAGCTTCAGCTCCTGGCCTACAAAGTGAAGGGGGACCAAGCACCAGTCTGAGTGGTAATCTCTCTTGCTTTAACCTTCTTGGATCTGGATTGCAGTGTAGGGTAGAGGTCCTGGGGTATGTGTCCAGCTTGCCAGAGCATGTGGAGACCTCAAAGAGGGCACCCATCTAATACCTCCGGCAGCTGAGAAAACCCCAGCATTTGGGACAAAAGCTCCCCTGTCTGGTGGAAGAGTTGTACTGTGGCAAAAAGCGCAGGGATCAAGTGACTGAGGGGAAACATGAACAGACAAAGGAAGCAAAGTAGACAGGAGATTCCAACATTAGACTCCTAATTTGGGGACAAAAAGGAGCAAAGCATGGAACAGGAGGAAGACACTGAAGTCAGAACTCCTGCACCAAAAGCTTCAAAGGAACATAAGAGCTGGTTACAGGCCATAGAGGACCTTAAGAAGCAGATAAGAGAAGTGGAAGAAAAATTGGGAAGAGAAATGAGAATGATGCAAGAAAATTATGAAATGAGAGTCAACAGCCTGACTGAGGAAAATAACACCTTAAAAAATAGACTAACTCAAATGGCAAAAGAGGCTCAAAAAGGCAATGAGGAGAAGAATGCCTTAAAAAGCTGAATGTGCCAGATGGAAAAAGAATCTCAGAAGTTCAATGAGGAGAATCATTGCTTCAGAATTAGGTTGGAGCAAATGGAAGCTAATGACTTTATGAGAAATCAAGATGCTGTCAAACAGATCCAAACAAATGAGAGAATAGAAGGCAATGTGAAATATCTCATGGGAAAAACCACTGACCT
>NW_027185712.1:8361159-8369836 GCF_028583685.1 Petaurus breviceps papuanus | reverse complement strand
TAATTTAAAAAGTATTGGACTACCTGAAAGTCATGATCAAAGTAAGAACCTAGAAATCATCCTCCAGGAAGTTCTCAAAGAAAACTGCCCTTATGTTTTAGAACCAGAAGGCAAAATAGAAATGAAAGAATCCACCGATCACCTCCTGAAAAAGATCCGAAAAAGAAAACTCCTAGGAATATTATAGCCAGGTTCCGGAATTCCCAGATTAAGGAGAGAATATTACAAGCAGCTGGGAAGAAACAATTTGAATATTATGGAAAAACAATCAGGATAACCCAGGATCTGGCAGCTTCTACACTGAGGGATCAAAGGGCTTGGAATATGATATTCTGGATTTCAAAGGAGCTGGGATTGAAACCAAGAGTCACCTACCCAGCAAAACTGAGTATCACATTTCAGGGGAAAATATGGTCATTCAGTGGAATAGAGGACTTTCAAGCATATTTGCTGAAAAAACGAGAGTTGAATAGAATATTTGACATTCAGATACAAGAAGCAAGAGAAGCATGAGAAGGTACACAGGGAAAAGAACTCATAAGGAACTTTTCAAAGATGAACTATTAACATTCCTACATGGAAAAAACAATAATTGTAATTTATGAAACTTTTCTCAGTAGTTGATGGGAATAGAAATATATATATATATATATATGCCTGTATATGAGGGTATATGGGCATATGAATACATATGTGAATGGGTGTATATATGTTTACAGTTATACATAGATAGAGGGCACAGGACCAATTTGACAGGAAAGGATGATTCTTAAAAGGTGAAATTAAGAGGTGAGAGGAATATAATGAGAGGAGATGGGGAGAGACAGAATGGGGGTAATCTATCTCATATAGAAGACGCAAGGGAAAATGGCTACAATGGAGGGGAAGAATAGGAAGGCAAAAGGGAATGGATCAACCTTATTCCCATTGAATTTGGCTTGAAGAGGGAGTGAAATACACACTAAATAGGGTATCTCACTCTCCAGGAAAGGGGGGGGGAGAAGATGAGAGTGTGGATGATGGAAGGGAAGGCAGGCTGGGGGGGAGGGAAGTTGGGAGCACCCACTTTTGAAAAGGAATGGGATCAAAGTAGAGAATAGAACAAGTGGGAGGTGGGATAGGAGGGAGGGAAATATAGTCAGTCTGTTACAATTTATCTACTATGTTATTGTTTTGCATTAGCCACACATGTACAACCTATACTGAAGTGCTTATCTTCCCACTAAGGGTGGAGGACAAGGGAGGAAGGGAATGAATCTGGAATTCAAAATTTTAAAATCAAATGTTTAAATATACATATATATGTATACTATTATTAATACTATTTTATATGTAAATTGGGAAATAAGATATACAGGCACTGGGCCATAGAGATCCACCATGCCCTACTGGAAAAGTTGAAAGGGGTATGGGAGAAAATATGGGAGAGAGCAGATTGGAGGAGGGGATATCATGTGGGACTGTTCTTTTGGGGCGGTGGGTAGGGGAAAAATGGGGAGAAATTTTGTAACTCAAAATCTGGCAGAAATGAATGATATAAATCAGAAGTTAACAAAGCATTAAAAAAAACAAAAACTAGAAATGGGCAAGTGGAAGCAAATGACTTCATGAGACATCAAGAAAAAATCAAACAAAATATGTAAAATACCTCATTGTAAAAAGTACTAAGCTGGAAAATAGATCCAGGAGAGATAACAAGGTTTATTGATCTAACTGAAGGCCATAATGAGAGAGAGAGAAGAGAGTGAGAGACAGAGAGACAGACACAGAGGCAGAGATGCAGAGACAGAGAGAGAGAGAGAGAGAGAGAGAGAGAGAGAGAGAGAGAGAGAGAGAGCGCACACTTGTATAGTATGTTTCAAAGACTTATCAAGGAAAACTATCTTAATATCCTAAAACCATATAGTAAAATAATCATTGAAGGAATATACCTCCTGGAAGAGATCCCAGAATGAAAACTCCAAGAGTATTGTAGCCAAATTCCAGAATTATCCTGTCAAGGAAAAATATACTGCAATCAGACAGAAAGAAACAATTCATATATCAAGGAGGAACAGTCAGGATCAAACAGGACTAAGCAACTTTTACATAAAGGATCAGAAGACTTGGAATATGATATTCTGGAAGGCAAAAGGGTTTGGATTGAAACCAAGAATAAACTACACAGAAAACTTGAGCACAATCTTTCAGGGGAAAAGATTGATATTCAAAAAAAAAAAATAGGGGATTTTCAAACTTTCCTTATGAAAAGAACAGACCTGAATAGAAAATTTGATCTTCAAAGAGAAGACAAAAGAGAAACAGAAAAAAAGTAAACATAAAAGAAAAAAGTGTTATTCAATAAGGCTAAACTGTTTACATCCTTACATGGGAAGATTATACTTATGAATCTTAAGAACTCTTTATCTATTAGGATAGTTAAAGAACTATACTGGACAGAGGTTGTGAGTATAAATTGATTTTGATGTGATGATAAAAAAATAAGGAAGGGGTGAAAAAGGGGTTGTACTGGGAGAAGAGGAATTATTGAGGCACAATGTTGTAAATTATATCACATAAAGAGATATGAAAGACCTATCAGAGTATAGGGAAAAAAGGGAGGAGGTGAACATTGTTTGAAAATTGTTCTCATTGGATTTGGCTCAAAGAAAGAATAGCATACACACCCAGATGAGTATAGAAAAATATCTTAAATTACAGGGAAATAAAAGGGGAAAGGGGAAAAAAGGAAAGGAGGCTGGTAGAATGATGGCAAAAGGAAGGGCAGAAGTAATAAGGGGAAGGGGAAGGAAAAGGGATGAAGGGGCTGATAGAAGAGAGAGTAGAGTGAGGGAGGTAATGATCAAAACATTGGTAAGGAGAAACAGGACAGAGGAGAGAGAGAAAAAGTATAAAAAAGGGAAAATATGATTGAGGGAAATTCAATTAGTAATCAAAACTTTGAATGTGAATGGGATAAATTTTCTCATAAAACACAAATGAATAGCAGAGTGGATTAAAACCTATATTCCTATAATATTTTGTTTATAGGAAACACATCTGAAGCAGAGAGACAAACACAGAATACATTATACTTCAGCTGAAGAAAAAAAAACAGCAGAAGTAGGAATCCTGATCTCAGAGTCTCAGAAAAATCAAAGGTAAAAAAAAGTTCAAATTAAATGAAAAAAGGAAGGAAACTACATCTTGCTAAAAGGTACCATAGATAATGAAGTAATATCAATACTAAACAGTTATGCACCAAGTGGTATAACATCCAATATCTTAGAGGAGAAATTAAGTGAGTTATGGGAAGAAATAGAAAGCAAAACTGTACTGGTGGGGGAACTCAACCTCCCCGTCTCAGAACTAGACAAATCTAACCATTAAATAAACAAGAAAGAAGTTAAGGAGGTGAGTAGAATTTTTGAAAAGTTGGATATAATAGACCTCTGGAGAAAATTAAATGTGGATAGAAAGGAGTATACCTTTTTCCCCATAGTACATGGAATCTACACAAAAATTGACCATGTATGAGGGCATAAAATTCTCACAGTCCAATGCAGAAAGGAAGAAATGTTAAATGTGTCCTTTTCAGATTGTGATGCAATAAATATTGCATGTAATAAACAGCCATCAAAAGACAGATCAAATTTAATTGGGAACTAAATAACCTGATTGTAAAGAATGAGTGGGTCAAACAACAAATTATAGAAACAGTCAATGATTTTCATCAAAGAGAATGACAACATTGAGACAAAAAAGTAAAATTCATGGGATGCAGTCAAAGCAGTACTTGGGGAAATTGCATATCTCTAAATGCTTACATGAATAAAATAGAGAAGGAAAAGATCAATGAATTTTGCCAGCAATTTAAAAAGCTAGAAAAAGAACAAATGAAAAAAAAAATCCCCAGTTAAATACCAAATTTGAAACTTTGAAATCAAAGGACAGATTGATAAAATTTAAAATGAGAAAATGATTGAACTAATAAATGAAGCAAAGAGCTAGTTTTATGCAAAAAAAAAAAATCAATAAAACAGATAAACCTTTGGTCATTTTGATTTAAAAAAAGTAAACCAAATACCAGTATCAAAAATGAAAAGGGGGAATTCACCACAGTGAAGAGGAAATTAAAGCAACAATTAGGAACTATTTTGCCCAACTGTGTCAACCTTACAATCTAAGTGAAATGAAGGCATTTTTACAAATATCTATCTAACATTGACATATGTGCATACACACACATGCATACATACTAATATATCCCAGTTTAACAGAAGAGGAAATTTAAAAAATAATCCCATTTCAGAAAAAAAAATTAACAATCCATCAATGAACTCCCTAAGAAAAAATCTCCAGGACCAGGTGGATTTAAAAGTTAATTCTATCAAATATTTAAAGAAAAATGAATGCTATATAAACTATTTGGAAAAGTAAGTGAGAAAGTAGCACTACCAAATTCCTTTTATGACACTACCTAAACTAGAGCCAGCCAAGATAGAGAAATATTATTGTAGACCAATTTCCCTAATGAATATTGATGCAAAATTTTTAAATGAAATATTAGGAAAGATATTATAGTATTATATTGTAAGGATAATATACTATAACCAAGTGGAATTTATACTAGGAATGCAGGGTTAATTCAATATTAGGAAAACAATTAGCATAATAACTATCTCAATACATGCAGAAAAAGCTTTTGACAAAATGCAGAACTCATTTCTAAGAAAAATACTAGAGAACATAGGAATAAATGAAGCTTTCCTTAAAATGATGAGTGGTATCTGTCTAAAACCATCAGCAAGCATTATGTGTAATGGGAATAAACTAGAAACTTCTCCAGGAAAATCAGGAGTGAAACAAGGGTGCCCATTATCACCACTATAATACAATGTTGTTGTAGAAATGTTAGCTTTAGCAATAAAAGAAGAAAAAGAAATGGAATGAATTAGAATAGGCTGTGAAGAAACAAAGCTAAAACTCTTTAGAGATGATACGATGATATAGTAAGAGAATCCTAGAGAATGAACTAAAAATCTACTTGAAATAATAAACAACTTTTTAACAATGTTGTAGGATATAAAACAAACCCACATGAATCATCAGTATTTCTACATACTGCCAAAAAACGTTTGGTAGTAAGATATAGAAAGAAAAATACAATTTAAAATAACTGTAGACAATATAAAATATTTGGGAGTCTATTTGTAAAGAAAAACCCAGAAACTATATGAAAACAATAACAAAACACTTTTCACACAAATAAAGTCAGATCTAAACAATTGGAAAAATATCAGTTGCTCATGGACAGCTCATGCTAATAAAATAAAACAACAATTTTACCTAAATTAATTTACTTATTCAGTGCCATACCAATAAAACTACCAAAAATTATTTCATAGACCTTGAAAAAATAATAACAAAATTTAACTGGAAGAAAAAAAGCTCCAGATTATCAAGGGGATTAATGAAAAAGAATACACAGGAAGGTGGCCTAGCCATACCAGATCTAAAACTATATTATAAAACAGCATCATTAAAACTATTTTGTACTTGTAGATCAGTGGAACAGCTTATGTAAAGAAGTCACAGTAGTAATTGATTGTAGTAATCTACTGTTTGATAAACCCAAAGACTCTACTTCTGGGATAAGAATTCACTATTTGAAAAAAAAAACTGTTGGGAAACAGGAAAATAATATCGCAATAACTAAGCAATGAGCAAGATCTTACCTCCTTGTAATAGTAATGGAATTCAAAGATCCCCCTGTATTGGCTTGGTTTTTGGTTTGATTGTGTTAAAACCCAGAGCTTGTGAATCCCACTTGTGGGATGGACTTGTTGACGTGAAAAGAGAAGGATGAACTGGGAGGAGCTGGTGACATATATTTAGAGAGACACAAGAAAAGAGAGAGGCAGAATAACTTTTTGGAAGCAGCATCTTGGAGGCAGAGAGACTGAGAGGATTGCTGAGGGCCACTTTGAATTGCCCAGGACTTTTGAGAGCTGCCATCCAGAGCTGCCAAGGACTGAGGAGACATGGCTCTTATTCTGGTACTTTGTCTGTTTTGATGTTGTTTTGCCAGATTTGTCCACTGGTGAAAGACAGTCCTTTTGTTGCAGAGGGTTTAGAACCTTGCTGTTGGTTCAGAGCTCCTGAGACTGTTCTGCAGACAGAGAGTGAGTTCTGTCCACTGGGGAAGGACAGTGCTGTTGTTGCAGAGGTCTTGGAACATTGCTGTTGGTTTAGAAGCCCTGAAGAAGGATTTTCTTGTTGTATGTTTACAGAAATCCTGGAAGGGTATTTTGCTAATATTTTCAGGGGTCCTAGGACTGTTCTGTAGACAGAGAATGAATTAATGAAGACACTGGCAATGTATCTTGTGGCCTTGCTAAGCTTTGTCTCCCCAGGAACAAAGATTGCTGAGAACTTGCCTCTGTCAAGATGAAGAAAAGACCTCCATTTGGGTATTAAGTGCTGTGCTAAAGCTTGTTGTAACTCTGGGGTAGATTCAATTGTGATCCAAGGGTGGGGAACTTTTGACCTTTTTGTGCTCTGTGATTGAACAAATGAATGTACTTTACTTATGATTGGAAACTAATCTCCATTTGAGAACAGGGGTTTTGTGATGGACAAAATTAATGTACAGCCTAGGGGTGGAGTAGTATTTAGAAGAAGGACTTTGTGACTGATTAAATGAATGGGATGTCCAGGGGTGGGGTAGTACTTGATTAAATCACACTTGGTAAATGCTGTATTTTGAATTATGCTATATGTTGATTCTCTCTGTTCTTAATTTGTCACTGAATAAAATGGAGAGCACCTATGCTGGTATTTTGACCTTGGGAAGTTGCCTTTGCCTGGCATTACATTCCTATATGAAGATAAGGTCAAAACAAGTATGATTTAGTTAAAACAGGTGACACCATAAGCAATTTAGGAGAGCAAGGAATTGTTTCCCTGTAAGATCTATTGTGAAGGGAAGAATGTATGACCAAACAAGAAATACAGTACATCATGAAATGCAAAAATGGATGATTTTGATTACATCAGATTAAAAAAAAAGTTTTGTACAAACAAATTCAAATACAACCAAAATTAGAAGGAAATAAGAATGCTTGGGAACTCTTTACAAGTCAATGTTTCTGATAAAGGTCTCATTTCTAAACTATATAGAGAACTGAGTCAAATTAATAAGAGTACAAGTCATTCTCCAATTGATAAATGGTCAAAGAATATGAACAGGCAGTTTCAGATGAAGAAATTAAAGTTATCTATAGTCATATAAAAAAAAAAAACTTGTCTAAATCTCTACAACTCTGATGTACCACTTCATACCTATTAGGTTGACTAATATGAGAGGAAAGGAAAATGATGAATGTTGGAAAAGATGTTGGAAAGTTGGGACACTTATGCATTGTTGATTGAATTGTGAATTTATCCAACCATTCTGGAGAGCAATTTACAAATATGAATCAAACTGTGCATACCTTTTGATCTAGCAATACCACTATTAGGTCTGTATCCCAAAGAGATCATTAAAAAGGGGAAAGGATCTCCATGTGCAAAAATATGTATAGCATCTCTTTTAGTGGTGGCAAAGAATTGGAGATCGAAGGAATGCCCATCAACTGAGCAATGGCTGAACAAGTTGTGGTGTATGAATGTAATGGAATTCTATTGTGCTGTTAGAAGTGATCAGCTGCCCAATTTCAGAAAAACCTAGAAAGACCTTTGTGAACTGATGCTGAATCAAATGAGGAGTCCTAGAAGAACATTGTATACAACAAAAGCAATAGTGTATGATGTTCCACTATGTTTGACTTAGCTCTTCTCAGAAATACAATAAAAAACAATTCTAAAAGACTCATGATGAAAAATGCTGTCTATATCCAGAGAAAGGACTAAGGAGTCTAAATGCAGGTAGAAACATACTATTTTTGCTTTTGTGGCTTTTCTCTTTTGTTCTGTTTCTTCTTTTACAACATGACTAATGTAGAAATACATTTACATGATTATACATGTATAACCTGTAGCAGATTGCTCACTATCTTGGGGAAGAAAGGAGGAAGGAAAAACATTGGAACATGAAATCTTACAAAAATGAATGTGAAAACTATCTTTATGTTTAATTGGGGAAAAATACATTATTTTAAAAAGAGAAGACAGAATAAACAGTGCCTATTTACCATTATTCAAAAGTTGATGTCAGTAATCATTAGTTAAAAATATCTTCCCTTCTGACTCAGAGGTCTAAACTTTCACCATTATAATGTTATTTGTTGTGTTTTAAAGATATTTTAATCTTTGAGACATTTATTAAAATCAAAATTAAAAAAAAACTAATACTTTAAGTCCCTATGATGGGACTTGAGAAGAAGGGTGCTCTTCAGATTATGAAGATAGGGAAGATCAGTGAATCAATAAGCAATAAGTACTTATTAAACGCTTACCATGTGTTAGATACTATGCTATGTGCTAGGAAAACAAAGACAAACAATAAATAGTTTATGCCTTCAGGTACTATACACTCTATGGGAAGAACAATGTGTACTCATGTTTGTATTCTATATAGAGAGAACACATATCTGTGTACATGTGTGTATCAATACATATATCAATAGATATAGATAGATAGATAGATAGATAGATAGATAGATAGATAGATAGATAGATAGATAGATAGATAGAT
>NW_027185712.1:8355108-8361149 GCF_028583685.1 Petaurus breviceps papuanus | reverse complement strand
GATAGATAGATAGATAGATAGATAGATAGATAGATAGATAGATAGATTGATAGATAAATAGATAGATAGATAGATAGATAGATAGATGGATGGATAAGTAAATTTCATTAGTAGGTGGGTAGGCATGCATCAAGGATCTGGGCTCAGAAACCCAGTGTAAGAGAAGGATACTAAAAGTGGAGGTACAAAGTTACCCAACCCCAAAAGAGTTTTCTTCAAAATTGTGCCAAAGCTTATATTCTTAACTATGTTGTAAATTCTTCTGGGAAAAATGCCATAATTATGGTTTTGTATTTTCCATTATACCTATGACATGAAGAGACACATGGAAGGTGTTCAAAAGATACTTATAGACTAAAGAAAATTGATGATTTACAATGAATCTTAGCAATTTCTTATGTAGAGTTCATCATCTATTTAGGACTGAAAAGAACCTTAGAAATCATCTACGCCCAAACTTTCAATTTCTAGATAAAGAAAATAAGGCTCAGAAATATGAATGTTCCGGGATTACAACTGTAATGAAGGAAAGAGATAACATTTGAATGTGTGTTCTATGACTCAAAACATGACTTCTTATATTCTGCCATGTCGCCTCTCCTTGGAGAATCTGAAGTTATTTATGACACTTCTTAGGTGAGAACAAAATTGAATGATGAGAAATTTGGATGACATAGAGTTAAGATCATAATTTCAGAAACAAATAGAATGATAAGCTTATTTGAAATGTTACATTTTAGTTTCTATTCTCAGAAGCTTTTAATGAGGACAGAATGATGCAGAACAGAGAGGAAGGTGTTCCTTGGTCTGCCTCCAATTCTCTCACCTTACAAAATAAAAGCACAGTATATTCATCTTAGCAAAATTATAATGTCTTACTTTTGTATCCTCTCAAATCACTTTTAGGATCTAACCCTCTTTTTCAATAGACCTCCTGTTGGCAGTTGCCATTCAAAATAGCCCATCTAGAACTGTTATGTCTTAATAGCCCCTCATGCCCAATAGTAAACTTAATCAGTTGTGTGCAATATTAATTTAGGGTTCTAATTTCTTCAAGATGCTAACTAATGAATCTGATAAACTACTTTATACTAAGATGTTTCAAGGTTTATTTGTCATTTCACCTACGAATCGTTTTAACTGGTGAAAGAGTCACTTGAGACTGAATGTCATGGCTCAAAGGATGTAAAATGGGAATTTTATGCACCATGATAGGATGTATAGCACATTTTTGGTGGGGTAGGATAGATATAAAACATTTAAGGATGGTGTCTGTGTACAATTAGAAGTGTACACTGTAACAGTAGCATAAGTAGAAAACTCTAATCCATATCAAACAGTACAGTCATGTGTCCTTGACCAGGAATGCATTTAATAGTTTATGTTATCATAATGAGAAGACAAAATATGATAATGTGATAGTGACAAAGGTGATGTGTAGCACAGAGGGCTGGATCAGTCATAGACTTATCTTTTCTGAGCTAAATATTCAAATTCAACATAAGCAGTGACCCCAAAGCAAGACAAAGACCAAAATACTTGATGCCAACAAATTAGAGCACTTCACCCTGGGTAAACATTTTGTTGGTAATTTAGATGGAAAGCTAATCCAACACAGTGGCTTATGTTGGCAACAGCAGATCAGAAAAGGAATGGGCAACTTTCAGAAATTTGGTGTATAGAACTACATATACTCATCAGAGCCAGAAAACTTGCAAACATCATGACTAATTTCACAAAAACTATGAGGAAATTAAGAATTTGATTTTTAAAAATTGAGAATTCCAGTGTTTACCAGCAGTATAGTTTGTCTGTGTCCAAGAACACAACATTTAATTCAGTCAAAAGTAAAGTGTTAGTGATGCTTAGAGAGAGGCAGGATTCTTAGTTAAGTAGGAAGAGAGATGAAATTTAGTTTTATGCTGACAGCAACAATCCAAAGGGCTTGTATGACTTTCTGAAGGCTAGTTATGGGCTAAAGACCTATGGCGTATTTCAACTACTTAGTACTGATGGAACCACATTGATTATTGATAAGGATATTATCCTATGAAGATGGATTGATAACTTTCATAGTGTTCTCAACATACTGTTATCATCCAATATTGAAGCCACTGACCATACAGCTCAGGTTGAAGTCAATCCCTCTCTAGCTGAACATTCAACTGAAGAAGAGTTTTGAATTCCATTAGGGTCTTCTCGTGTGGCAGAACAACTGGTGCTGATTCTACTGCAGCTGAGATTTACAAGGCAGGGAGTGCACAGCTCATACAAAAGCTAACAAACATCTTTCAGGTTATATGACATGAGGAGGTTATCTTCCAAGAGTTAAAGGATACCTCCGCTATCCATCTCTTAAAGGAAAAGGAAATAGATTGTCCTCTGACAATAACAGGGGGTCTCTCTTTTGTCTATTGCCAACAAGATTGTTGTCAGAGTCCTCCTTATTAGATCAAACCTTCACCTGGAAGATAGTAATTACTAAACAGTTAGTGTAGCTTCAGAAAGAGTCAACAAATGTTCAATATGCTGTTTGCTGTCTTGCAACTCCAGGAGAAATGCCAGAAGAAAAATGGAGTTCTGTACACAACATTCTTTGATCTAACAAAGGGCTTTGATACAAAGGCATCAGTTTTGAGGGTTTGAGGAAAAGCATGGCAAAATCTGATTGCTTGGAGATCAGTATTGTATGGTCAGTTTCATGGTGACATGTTTGCATGGATTCTGGGTAATGGATAATGCTCTTGTGCTTTCCCTCTTACCAATGTAGTGAATCAGAGCTGTGTGCTTGCCCCCATGCTTTTCAGCATGATGTTTTCAGCATGATGTTGTTGGATGCCCTTAACGAGGATGAAAATGGCATTAGTATCATTTACCATACTGATAGTAAATTATTTAACTTGTAAAAGCTACAAGCCAAGAATAAAATGGAGGGAGAGTTTGTATGTGACTTTTTGTTAGCTGATGATTGTGCACTCAATGCAACCTTTAAAGCTGAAATGCAACCCTGGATCGATTCTCTAATGCTTGTCCTAATTTTGGTCTGATAATTAATGCCAAAACAATAGAGGCTGTTTACCGGAGCTGTACCATCCATGCCTGGAACCATCAGTTATAGTCAATGGAGAAATTTTGAATGCTGTGGATAGGTTTGTTTATCTTGGCAGTATACTTCCCAGGGGTGAACACATACATGATGTGGTTGATGCACACTTAGCTGGGGCTATCTCATTATTTGGGAGGTTCCAAAGGAAAATGTAGGAGCGAAAAGGTACTAGAGGGCCTACCAAACTTATGGTCTGCAGAGACATTGTGCTAACCTTACTCTTGTATGCCTGTGAAACCTTGACAATACACCACTATCATACCAGAAAACTTAATTGTTTCTACTGAATTTTCTTAGGAAAATTCTAACGACCCCTGGTAAGATAAAGTACCTGAAATGAGGTTCTTTCTCAAGTTGAACTGCTAAGTATTCAAACTCTACTACAAAAAGTGCTACTCTGATGGTCTAGCCATATTGTTCAAACAACAAATGTATGTTTGCCTAAGAGATTGTTTTACAGAGAACTCACACTCTCAAGAAAGTCAGAAGAAGTGATACAAGAACAGTCTCAAGGTCTCTCTGAAAAACTTTGGAATCAGTTGTGAGACATTGGAGACAATGGTCCAGGACTACTCATCATGATGTGCTTGCATCCAAGAAGGCACTGTGCTCTATGTACAAAGCAGAATTGTAGTAGCTCAAAAGAAACATGAGACACAAATTTAAAGACATCTCCACTGAAAATGTTCATATGGACTATTTGTGCCTGATCTGTGGTAGAGTCTTCTGAGCTCATATCAGTCAAAGTCAGACACACTGTTCCTCGACCTTAACAGAGTAATGTCATTTTTATCCTCTTCAAGAATGAAGGACAGTAACTAAGTGGGTAGTAGATTGACAAAAAATTCCACAGTATTCAAGATGTATTGCTACTGAACAAGCATCAGGAATATAGGGTCTTAGTCACTTGTGCTTGAAATATCTGCAAGTAGGGAGTTGGGCAGGTGGTACTAGCTATGCCTACTTAGCTGCCTTGTGGTTTTTGTTCCTTTTTGGTAATGGTTGGGGGAGAAGTGGGACAGAGGCAGTATTTGGACAGTGTTGGTACAGCTGGGTCCTCTGGTTTGAAGAAGGTGCTATTCATGTGCAGCCTGGGATCTTGACCTGGTAGTGCTTCTGCTTCTCAGGGATGTGTTGGAGAAGGGACAGGGCAAGAGCAGTTAGCCAGTTAGTAATATTTCCCAGCATTATGTCATCTGAAATTTTGATGAACATACTACCTAAACCTTTATCCAAGTCTTTCTTAAAAATGAAAAAAAAGGGGGGGGGGCGGCTAGGTGGCGCAGTGAATAGAGCACTGGTCCTGGAGTCAGGAGGACCTAAGTTCAAATCTGGCCTTGGACATTTAACACAAAAACTAGCTGTGTGACCTTGGGCAATTCACTTAACCTCAATTGCCCCTCCAAAAAAATAAATAAATAAAATTCCAAGAAATTTACAACATATTTTTAAATGATAAAAAAAAAAGCTTAAAAGCAAACAGAAATTCCTGGGGTACTCTCCTGGAGACCACCTTCAATGATAGCATCAAACCATTAGTAATAACTCCTGGAATCTATCTATTCAACCAGTTCTGAATCTTATTACTATACTATAAAGAATCCATATTTTTTGGGGGTGGGTAGGTGGATAGGTGGCACAGTGAATAGAGCACTGGCTCTAGAATCAAGAGGATCTGAGTTCAAATCTGGCCTCAGACACTTAATCGAAAAAATTTTGTGACCTTGTGACCTTGGGCAAGTCACAAACCAACTGCTCTACAAAAAGAAAAATAATCCATTCAAAATCCATTTTTGCTTTTTATGAGAATATATGTGATTTTTTAATCAAAACCTTTACCAAAATTTAATGAAACTATATTTATTTCATTGTCATCTATCACTTTAGTAATACTGTAGAAAAATCAACTGAAGTTAACCTGGCACATTCTCTTGACATGTTGACTTCCTGCACTGAATTTGACTGTTTTATCCAGCTGATAGGACAGAAATAATTATCAGCCCATCTGTAATTACCATTTCATGGAACAAAAGGGATTATTTCCTACCTTCTCTGAGGACTGGAAGAGGGGACCTCATACATGAAGATGGATATGCTCATCCATCTCTCCTTATTGCTGCCAAGTATTTTTATGTGTATTTCTCTTTCCTTTCTACCTCTATATGTTGATCCCCCAACTTGCATCACATATGCAAATGAAGTTCAATCTAGTCTGTATGAGCAGTGAAGGGAACTGAAAAATATTCCAGTACAGATCATCTCTGTTGGAATATTATCACTGAGTTACCAGAATCGTACTCCAATAGCTATATTTTGTACATACTTTTCTCACAACTAGAGCATAAACAAAGGGACTATGTATATATTTTTATATCTTTGTATCTCTCACAATCCTTGTCACAGCACTAGACAATAGATACTCAAATATTAAGTATATTAGTGATGGGGCCATGTAATAAGAATGTAAATTTTAAAGATCTTCCCTGCCCCTAGGCTAATGTGCACCTGAAGCCTGGGGTGGGGGAGGCTTGTTTTTCAGTAGATACTTCTTGATTGGCCAGTGAGTCAATAAGGTTGTTACATTCTCTGAGCCAGGAGAAGGCTATATAAGCTCTGATGTGTAGCTTTGTTTTTGGGACTCACTTTGAGAAATGTTCTGTGATTTGATCTGAATTCTGGGAAGCCGTTGTTGAGAGTCCCCCGGCTTTGAAAAACCCAGAATGTGGAAACCCAGATGTTGACTGGGTATGGATGTAATGGTTGGACAGTTTGGAAATCTGTCTACTTGATGTTTCTGTCTTGATAATTATGCCTGTATACTTTGAGGTTCAGGGTGCTGACCTTTTCTCCTGAACAAGGTAAACGATATATGTCTGACTGATTAAAGTAAGCTTGTTAATCCATTTTGAGTTGCTTTCCTTTAACAAAGCAGATC
>NW_027185712.1:8344545-8355098 GCF_028583685.1 Petaurus breviceps papuanus | reverse complement strand
AAGCTTGTTAATCCATTTTGAGTTGCTTTCCTTTAACAAAGCAGATCTAAGAACCTGTGGCAGCTGCAAACCCTGAGGACGCGCTTGGGGTGCTTGCTGCTACAGGCCAGAAGTATAAAAAGGGCAAGAAAGTAGTCACTCTAATTTCTATCTAAAACTCTGGATAATATGTATCTAAGATTTTTAAAACTTCCTCAACATCTATTAAACTTCAAATTCTTTGTGAAATATCTTAAATATTTAGGAGAATGAATCCAGGTGATGAAAATGTTAGAGACATTCAAATTCAACAAACACCTATTAATCACCTTCTATATACCAGTCCATCTGCCTGTCACTGAAGGGTCTTTTCCCTAAAAGAGCTCACATTCTATCTTCAGGAGGGTGGACACAATCTGTAAACAGACAACTTTGAAGCCAGGTAAGATATCACGGAGGCAAAGGACAAATTGAAACACGTTTTCTAAGAAAATTGTAGAAGGGAAAGGAGTGTTGTTATTTGGGGAGAGGTGAATCAGAACTATTTCAGAAAGACAGAAAAATAAAGGTAATATTGTAGTAAGAAGTTAGTCAGTCCACTGAACAATGGTTCTCAACTAAATCTATTCTGTAGGAAATGGACTCATTCAACACCAACTCCTTTGGTTGTAGATAAAACCCATGAGAGCTTTGAAATTTCCTAAGAATATTATTTCATCCAGCACTTAAGTCAAGATGGTTCTGATCTGTTTTTGATAAAGCCCAAACTACCATTATGTTTTATAAACATTAAGAGAAAAAGGGTTTGGGCTATTTTATTCTCCCTGAGATTAAGGCCAGGTCCAGAAAGAAGGAGGGGAAAGTAACCTTCACTCAAGACAGACAAAGATCAGGAAAAAAATTGCATACTGCGAATATTAAGGTCGGAAAGGACTTCTAATTATAACACCCTTTCCAAGTTAATCTAGCTGGGACTTTATCCTTCCAGACCCTTTCTGTACTAGCAGGATTTGCTGGCAACTTGGGTATTATGCCTTCCTCTTAATAGATCCCTAAGCTCGAGAAATTGCCAGAGATAGGAAAGGGAAACTCTGGTGGAAGAGAACAAAGACAGAATCCAAGAGGCTGGTAGGGGAAACATCACAGAGAAATGGCCCAGCTGGCACTACCTTTCCTCCTGTGGGCTCTGAGATTTCATTCACAATGATGAGAAGGGATGCTGGTGCCACAATGAAGAAGGAAGTTCAGTGCTGAAGCTAACCATTGTAGGGGAGCTAGGTGGCACAGGAGACAAAAAGATGGACCAGGAGCTAAGAAGAATGGGAGTCCTGCCTCATACACTTTGAAGCTGCGTGGTCTTGGGCAAGTAACTTAACCTCTCCAAACATCAGTTTAATTAATGTAAAATGGGGATGACGATATTATATACCTCATAGGATTGTTGTCAGGATAAAATGAGATTATAATAACACCTAACACATAGCTCCTTAAGATACTGAAAGTTATTAAATCATATTATCTCTATGATCTTGATCTTCACAAAATATACGATATTTAAACAACAGATATATGTAAAGTGTTTTCCAAAATTTAATAGGCTAAATGTTACTTACAAGTATGACTTATTGTTAAGGAAAAATGGTAAGGAAAGAGTAAATATTTCAATAATTTAAAATAATCTTGCCTGATTTATTTCAACTAGACTCCAAGCTTTTTTAAAGTGAGGATGATTAGGGGCAGCCAGGTGGCACAGTGAATAGAGTACCAGCCCTGGAGTCAGGAGGTCCTGAGTTCAAATCCAGCCTCAAACACAGACACTCACACACAAAAACTAGCAATGTGACCTTGGGCAAGTCACTTAACCCCAAGTGCCCTCCAAAAAAGCAAAAAAAAAAAAAAGTAAGGATGATAGATTCTATTTTTGTCCCCACTCACCCAAGAAGTAAATGAATACTTTGCCTATAGCAGCTACCAAGTTAAAAAAAAATGATGATAATTATTATGACAATGATGATGATGGTAATGACAATAATAATGGTGGCAGTGAAAGTGATGATGATGTAGGTTAAGGGAGTTTCTTCTGCGTGGTTCACAAACAGCCAATGTATATATAAGTGGCCTCAGGATTACATTTCCCAAAGAAATATGCTGCCTTTAAATGTGTATGTGTGTGTGTGTGTGTGTGTGTGTGTGTGTGTGTGTGTGTGTTTCACATTGTAATAAGTTATCTTTGAGGTCTGTTTGGTCCTCAGGCTATACTATGAAAAAATGAGACTGAAGTCAGCAACAGTTAAATCCTGATTAAATCTATAGATTATGTCATTTAAGGGTTATCATGGTCTAATGATAAGTCACTAACAAGGAAGTAAAGAGGTAGGAATTAGTGTTGGTAAGAAGAGAATGTCCAAATGGAGGAACACATGGCCTTGTTTTAACAAAATTGTTCTGTGGTTAGAAAGATGGTTCAGTTTCCTTAGTCATGTGATATGTCACAATGAAGATACACCTTACAAGTCCCACTTCTATACATCATCTGATTGAGAGCAGTGGGTAATATGGATATGTCTTTATCTAAAAAGGAAAGGAATAATGTTATTCAAAAAACAAAATAAAAATGTGGTCTACAGTCTTAGTATTTCCTCCAGAAGGCCATGAAAGCATAAAATCTTCCAAACAAATTAGGTCAGTCATTTTGTGTGGCTATGGATGACTTCACAATGAAAGTAAACTATTTCTAAAGGGTATCCATTGCCACCATGATGGAATTCTAATGTAAAAATGGGGATAGAACCAAAATAAAACAAAAGAATGTGGGTGATGACCATGTCAAAAATGTCTGTGCATACTATGTAGGATTCTTGTATGAATGCTTGGTCCAAGGATACATTTTTTTCTTTTCCTATCTTTGTCTATCATTGTGACAGATCCAGAGCCACCAGGAGCCATAAATAACAAGGTAGCAGATCTTCCACAACTTTTCTTTGGAAATAAAAAGACCATGACAGGGACTTTAAATGAAAACCCTGTGCAAATAGCATCTCTTTGCACCTTCTACTAATCTGAAGTTCACTGTCTCCAATCCCCCATCCTGCATGATGCCTTGTGGATCGATGGGTGCAAGAGGAGCCCCATGGGACTCTATCTACTACAGAATTAGTATCTATCTCTCTAAACCCTCTTATGTTGTGTTTGACTGTGAATAAGAATAAATTACTGTGACCCATCCCAGTGCTGTTGTATCCCTCAAAATTTCATTCTCAAATTGCATTGTAGTAATCACTTCTTTTCCAATCTTATTCATTATCAGGCAATTCCATTTTAGTGTATTCAAATTTTAACCATCTTACAAGTTTCACTTCCAAGTACTCCCTTGCCCTTAATCCTTTTCTAACTACTCCAGTTTATAATGCTATCTTCATCATCAAAATTCTTTTAGCAACTATCATCTCTATTAGTTATGTGATGTAGTGGATAGAATACCTAACCATATCAGACTCTTACTCAAAAACATTCTATGAATCCCATTTGCTTACAGCTTAAAATACTAAGTTCTTAATCTGGCATTTAAAGTTTTCTGCCATCATGATCAAACCTGTTTATATCCTCATTTCATACTATTCCATTTTATTAATAGACAGCTGGTGGTACAGTGCATAGATCACTGGGGCTGTATCAGCAATGCCATATTCACAATGCCTATGGAGATTACAGATATGCTGATATAATTATCCATCACAAAATACATCATGCTTGCCATATGGGGGAATAAACTAGAAAATTTATTAAGATACCAAAAGACTGAGTCCCAAAACCAGAAAGTGAAAGCCATCAGAGTAGTTATGACATTGGCACAGGTAAAGTAGAAAGCACCCACATTTTCAAGCCTTTAAAACAGAACAGGCTACCTCAGGCAAAGGTCATCCTCTCCCCACTCACAGCAACCACCCAGCGTCCGGGAAGCATGCTCTCAGCAGCTCCGGCCCCTGGCAGTCCTCAGCAGGATTCCTTAGCAGAAATTCTGGCTAACTCAAAAAGGGCTTCGCGCTGCCGCTGCCTCTGCTGCCGCTGCTACCTATGCTGCTGCTGCCATTGCCACCACCGCCAGCCACCGCAGGAACTCTAGTTTGGCTTTGGCTTCCTCTTGCTCCGCCCCTTCCTGCTAAGTCAGCAAGTCCAATGGGGCATGGAAGATCTTTAAATCCCATAACCCTTACAGGGGCTAGAAACAGGAAGACTTGATTTCAAATCCAACCTCAGATACTTACTAGATTTGTGACCCTGGGCAAGTCACTTAACCTCTATTTGCCTTAATTTCCTCAACTATGAAATGGAGATGATAATAATAGCACCTGTTTCACAGGGGACATTGTAAGGATTAAATGAGATAACAATTGTAAAAAGTGTTTAGTACAAATGCCAGGCACAGAGTGGGTTCTATATAAATGTTTATTCCTTTCCCCTTTTGTTTTATTCCATGCTTACTGTGCTACAAGTCATCTACTGATCTCTTTCTTCCTTTTCCTGCTTTTCTGCCTTCATAGTGACCTTTATTTATGCTTGTAGCATAGTCTCTCCTCCTTGCCTAATCAACTCTTTCTCTTAATTCTGGGAAGAATACAGCAAATGATAATTAATCATTGATCAAATGCTTCTGTAGCCTTTCTATGTCTCTTTTGCCTTAACCACATTCTCTATTATAACATGCTCATTTGTGTGCCTGCCACCATGTCCTATTAAATAATAAGCTCTTTGAGGTCAAAGCTTGTCATCTTTGAACCCCCGTACCTAGCACAGGTTTTTATGCACACTATGCCCATTCAATATATATTTGTACAATTAAATTGAACTAAATTATGACAAACTGTGAGCCTTCAGGTTCTACCACCATTTATTATAATTAGAGTTAGTATTTACATAGCACCTATTATATAACAGGCCAAGTGCTGTATACTTTACAAATATTATCTCATTTGATCTTCATAACAACCCCGGGATGTAGGTGCTATTATAATTCTCATTTTTTTTTATGGTTAAGGAAACTGAGGCATACAGAGATTAAGTGTCACAAAGCTAACAGGTTTCTATTATATTAGAATTTAGGTCTTCCTAACTCCAGTAACAAGCCTCTTTCCATTGTGTCATCTAGATGTTTCCCACCTGGGAATATAGGTTTTCCTTAAGTCAGAAAAAAAAAAGGGGCCCACAGGACCTGCTCTTTCTTCGGCTGTTCAATAAGTGGGTGTCAGGCTTCTTCAAATAATGATACCATTTGAAAAATCCAACTTTATCTAGTGGCTTCTACTAAACCGAATCATTTTATTATGCCATCAATTCTCTTTAACAAAAAAAAAATGCAATTGAGAAAAGTGGCAGACTAAATAGGCAGAAGGGGACTCACATTTCTGGACATGGAGCATATTGATTACAGGGTCTTTTATTTTTCTTCTTTCTCTCCCAAGATATGAAAGAAAGATCTAAACTATTTGCTAATGGAAAAAAATAATGCTAGGTAAAATAATGGATGGTGCAGCTGGGTGGCACAATGGATAGAATGCCCAGCCTGGAGTTAGGAAGACATGCATTCAAATCTGGCCTCTGACACTTACTAGTTATGTGTTCCTGGCAAGTCATTTAACCCTCTTTGCCTCAGTTTCCTCATTTGTAAAATAAGCTGGAGAAGGAAATGACAAACTGCTCCATTATCTTTGCCAAGAAAATCCTATATGGGACGTGAAAAATTGGGCATGACTGATAATGGATGAACAATAACGAAAATAAGAATAGGGGATATATTGTTGGGCCAGGAGTCAGGAAAACCTGAGTTCAAATCAGATTTCAGGCACCTAATTGCTGTGTGATCCTAAGCAAGTCAACTAACCTCTTCCTGTTTCAATTTCCTTATCTATCTAGGTCAGGAGTCAGAACCTTGTGGCCTCAGGGCCCACATGTGGCCCTCTAGATCCTTGAGCGCAGACCTTTGACTGAATCCAAACTTCACAGAACAAATCACCTTCATAAAAGGATTTGTTCTATGAAGTTTATACTTAGCAAAGGGCTGCACTCAAGAATCTAGGGGGCCACCTGTGGCCTCAAGGCCACAGGTTTCCCATCCCTGATCTAGGGCCTCTTCATCTATGAAGATTTTGTTCCTCCTGGGTCTACATCTTCCCCTTTGCTGACATATCTTAAGGACTCCATTTAGCTTTGGTCAACTCTTAAGTTCGGTGATATTTGCAGTTTTACTTTCTATACTAGTTCTATGTTTTGCACGAAGCCAGCTCAATTAAATAGTATATCATCTAAATATATTATCACTCTGAAATCCAATAAAACATGAAAAATTTAGTAGATGGACTATGGAAAAGTAGAGTCACAGTATCAATCCCAAATGAAAGGACCAGGTATTCATTCCTATCAACCATATCAGTTCTGAAATGCAATCTTTCATCCACCTTTTCTGGCAATCCTGAACAAATTATAAGTCTTCCCAATGACAAATATTTTAATGATCATTCTATCCCTTAACTGATCTACCCATTTTATGATCAAGAATAGATGGTACCAATATAGGAAAGTGACTTTGTTCCAAGACCAGTAGTTGTTTATTGTGTATCTCTCTAAACTCTCAACCTCCAATCCAGTGACTATTCTATCAATATACCAGAAAAAAAGTATGTCAAATAAGAAAATGTTTAATCTAAATAGACCAGTACAAAATAGTAAAAATTATGTAGCAGAATCATATTCTGCTTCCATACACAAATAAGTAAAATTTATTTGAATGGGTCTGTCAGGTTCAAATCAATCCAGATGAAATCTCTGCTTAGAGCCAATCACTAATCAATCATCTTCCTTGTAAGTGCTCATATTAGAGAGCAGTTTCAGACTGCTATGGAAAATGTAAGTTCCTTGTGAGTGGGGATTGTTTTTCTTATCACATCTCTATCATTTATGCATAGCCTACTGCCTGACACAGGGAAGGTCCTTAATAAAAGGTTTGGGCCTTTGTTTGCTTGCTTTTTTCTTTATTGATTCAAATGCCTCCCTCATGGATGTCATGAACCACATGGATTCCTTTAGCAAGTAACTTTACTTTGTTATTAATAATTTTGCCCTATAGTTATCATAGTTTGATAGATATGAGACCATGAATATCTCCCACCTTCACTTGAGGTGAACAATTTTTGTTAATTGAGTTTAGCTAATCTTTAGGATAGGAAACCAACTAGCTTAGTATTCTTGTAGTATTTCTGGTAGACAGAATCATAGAAACTTGGAATAAGCACAATCCCAGTTAAAATTCTCCTTCATGCTCTTACCAGCTATGTCATTCTGGAAAAATTATCCTTTTTCAGTTTCAGTTTCCTCATCAGTAAAATAAGGATATTAATAGCAACTACCTCACAGGGTTATTGTGAGGCTATGATCTTCCTCCTCCTAATAATAATAATAGTAGCATCTCCATAGTGTTTTAATGTTTGTGAAGCCTTTTACAAATAGTATCTCATTTTTGCTTCACAATAACCCTAGGTGGTAGGTGTCATTATTTCCATTTCACATATGAGGAAACTGAAGGAGACAGAGGTTAAGTGACTTGCCCAGATTCCTATAACTAATGATTGTTCAAGGACAGATTTTACAATTTTACACATATGCAAATTCTAGATAGCATTATTGTTATCATTATTAATATTATTTTCCCCCTTTTAATGCAGCGTTTTATTGTACACCAAATAACAGGTCAAAAGAAATTTCTGCAGAAAAACTGGTAAGGAGGAGAGAGCACTTTTACACATCATTGTCCACATAATCACTCCATGAAAAGGGAAGGGGGGAGAGAGGGAGCAGAGAGGGACCCTCCCCCCCCCAAAAAAAAACACATTCAGACATTTGGGACTAAAATAAATTGAAGACATTCTGTCAGCAGGAGGAGCAAATGGGATCAAAGAGCGGGCAGGGGGTGGAAGCCCTGCCACTGCCCTCAACAGGGCTGGACACTACTTTTTCAGGCTCTCTCTCTAAAACCCCACGAGCCAAGAAGGAAAGAACCTTCCACTGGGCCTCCCGATGTCCTTTCTACCCAGCCTTCCATGGGCAAAATCTCCATTTGCGCCCTCCGCTAGAGAAAGCCAGCAATTCAGGCCTGGGAAGGAAAGGGGGCGCTAATTGCAGAGCAAGAACGGGGCGGCAGCATAACCCTGGACGGAGTCTGAGCAAAGGAAGAGAAAAGGAAATACAAAGGAAAAGGAAGAAAAAATAATAACAACAAATTCAAGATATGGAGCCAGCGTGTTCTGATTCCGTCCACAAAAATGTCAGGCTGCTTTCCCGAACCATCCCCTTCACCACGGGCGCTTCGGATGCTGTCCCCCGGGAAGGGTCACCAATGGGCGCGGTAAGTCCTCACTCGCATGGCGCGGGGACGGATCGTGCAGACCACATTTGGGGAGGGGCAAGGAGAGTTGGGTGAGGAGAGTCACCCAAGCGAGTCCTCAGTGGCCCGGGACTGGCTTCCTGGCACAGCCCAGCCCTCTGTGTGCACACACACATACACCATGCGTGAGTCAATGTCAATGTCTGGATCCATGTGGTGACTATATATATATATATATATATATATATTTTTTTTTTTTCCTTAAAAAAAATCAAGTCTAGTTCTGTGGTGGAGGCGGTGGGGGAGCTGGAGGCATCGGGAAGGGTGGCATGGCCGCCACCCCCATGCTTGTCTTAGTGACAAAGTTAGAATTGTCCATGGGAGGCGGAGGAGGGGGCGGGGCGTACATCAAGCCCTCGGAACCAGGTGGCGGAAGTGGCGAAGGTGGCGGAGGTAGCGGAGGGGGCTGGACCTGGGGGGCAGGGGCACCATAGTGGGATTGCCTTGCATTTGAGGGGCTCCTGGAGAAGCTGCGGCAGCCGCCTGTTGCTGTTGCCATGGCGGGATGGACCCTGTGCCAGCGGTCGTGGTGGTAGTCGTCCTATGTTGCTGCCATGGCAAGGGGGTACTGGAAGCCATACTGCTGCTGGGCGGCGGGGGAGGCAGAGCCTGCTGCGGCTTACATGGGGGAAGGGCGCCAGAGGGAGGGGGTGGGGGCGGCATCTTGCCTAAACTCTTTCCTTGATGTAGGCGGTAGACCCCAGAGCCCACAGGCAGACTTATCAGATGCTGATTCATAGAAGGGCCATGGTGACTGGGTGGGTAGGGCCCCTGGTTCATCGGTGGTAGTGGTGGCTGCATCCAGGGGCGGTGGGGTCCCATTAGGGTTGTGCTGCATACCATGACCGCCATGCCCACCCACACCATGTCAGGCTGGGCAGTGGATGGGGAAAGTTGTGAGGTCCACCACCAGGCCCGCCAGGTCCTCCGACATTCATCCCATGGTATGGATGATTCTCTGAGGGTCCCGAGTTCATCCACGGTGGGTGGCTCTGGGTAGTGGACATGAGAGATGGCAGCGGCGGGTTGTTGGCGGAGGCAGCAAGTCGAGGCGTGCTGGCCAGGGGTGTGGCAGCAGGCCCAGAGGCAGAGCCAGCAGAAGCTGGTTCAGGAGCTTCACCTAACTCTACCATTAGGGACAGGTATTCCCTATCCACGCTGGCTTTGTCCTGGGTTGAGTGTGGGTCACCGTAAGCCTTTGGAATTTGCAATCTGAAGCAATGAACAAAGTCTGTGGTGCAGACAGTAGTATTTGTGATGCTTTGGGGCTTTGAGCTCTGCCATGGTCTTAAAATCCTGTTGTCATCCTCCCGGAGCGTCCCATTCAGGCGGGCTAACTCCAGGAGCTGCATCTTCCGTAGGTCGTTATGGTCCTCTGGGGTTTCAATGCCATGTTTCAGAATGTTCCGGATCTGCTCTACTGCCTTTTTGACGTTCTCCATGGTGTTGGCAGTAACCAGGGCATGGAGGAGCTCGTCTTCCCCTGGCAGCATCTGCCCATCCTTGCATCCAATCTTGCGTTCCTTCACAGAGCCTTTCCCCCGGATCATAATCTTGGAATTGCACTCCTTCTCAATATTCTTCAAGGTGTTGCCCCTGGGCTCAAAGAGAAGTCCCAGGAAGTTGATTTCTGGATACTCATCCTGTGGTATCATCACCTTGTCGCTTCAAGCTCCACCATATCAGTAATGAGGTTGTGTCTTTCTTCCTCCAGCTTCTTCCGGGTCCGAAACTCCCTGGTGTTGAGTCTCTTCCTCGCTATTGTAAATGGGCTTGGGGAAAGGGGACCTGTCCTCAGGTTAGGGGGATGCCCAGGTCTCCTGTGCGCAGTTTGCCAGGCAGGTCTTCAATCTGAAGTTGCACTTTATAGGTCTTTTCTTGCTCCCTCGTGAGTTGCGCGGGAGAAGGGGGGGGAGGGGGGAATGAAGGTCGGCATGACCGGAATCACCTTCTTCTACTCCATCGTGTCCCGGTTCCATCAGCTCCTCTTACCCTTCTTGTTTGGGAAAACCAGCGGCGTGGCATTTTCTTTGGTCGCCATGGTGCCCCTGGGGACCGGCGCCGGCAGCTGGGGTGGTTGGTGGGGGGGGGGAGGGCTCCAGGCTGCGACACCTGGGCTTTGCGAACCTTCGAGGGGCCA
>NW_027185712.1:8328997-8344535 GCF_028583685.1 Petaurus breviceps papuanus | reverse complement strand
TACAAGAACATGACTTGCTACAAAGAAGATATAGATAGAAAGACAGGTAGAAAGAAAGAAAAAAAAGATATAGATAGATATATAGATAGATAAAGATATATTGATTAGATTAAGGTAATATAAAAAGGGAAAGTATTAGTACCTGGGAAGACCTCTTGTAGAAGGATTTTAACTAAGCCTTGATGGAAACCAGAGAAATGAAGAGACTAAAATGATTAAATAGTGCACTAAAGGCATAGGGAGGAGGGGAAAGAGCAGCCAGTTCAACCACATGAAGATTGGAGCTGAGTTTTTACCATCTAGAGTTCTTGCCACTGTAGCAGGGGTCTGGTCAATAAGCATAGTTCTAAAGAGCCTGTGCACTGTGCATCTGCAAATTTGGGTAATATAATTTTCAATTTGGAAGGATAGAGGGATCCTACTTCAGGAAAACAGTAATAGAAGTGGATTTGGAAGATTTTAGAGCATGTGTAGAAATTTGTTTACTGGTTCTGATCTGCTAACTACCGGTACATGGTAAGTGGTAGTTTCTTTGAATGTCTGCAATTACAGAACTGAAACCAAGGACAGAATGTATACATTACTGCAACAAAGAGATTTAAGTTTACCACATGTTTAGCAGACTAGAACCAGTTACAAAATGTTTACTCATGTTCCAAAGTTTCTCTAGCATACTCCCGTTATACACCAAAATGACTTTAACAGAATTTGATTCCCAGTCTCTTTCATGTGGGATCTGGGGAACTGAGTCAGTCAACATCGATAGAGTCAACACCAGTTCATAAAGACTGGGCTTACTGGCCAGTCTTTCAGTACACAATAATTTGTACAGACCATGGGGGAAGGTAGAACATAGGTCTTATATGCTGATAAAGGGTCATACTAGGAGGATCAACAATGTAACCAGGCTAGAAGAGAGGAGAAATGTCTAGCAAAGCCAGAATGAATTCCTTAGAGTAGGAAAAGTACAAAGTAATATTGCATTGTTAATTGATGTCTGGGAGCCATGTATTTTTACAGAGATACCTAATCCCCAAATAGAAGACAAGTATTATCTAGCTTTGGCACTATCTACCCATAACCACATGACAGGAATCTCCCTTCTACACCATGTCTGCTAAGGAAATACAAAATCATATTGGCATTAGCTTAAAACAAACTATAATTAGGAAAGTGATCTATGGAGAAAAGGAGATATAATTTAGTCATAAACCAAATTGAAATTTGAGGGGATTATCTTTTTTCTGATAGTTGTATCTCTAGCTCCCTGTTGAGGACTAGTTCACTTCAGGTCTGCCTAGGGGTAATGGCTATTGTGTAAATGTGTAGTAGGAATTCTACACTGGAAACTACAGGGTTACAATGCAAGGAAGTGACTGAAAATACAATAGTGACAGAGGAAGGGTAGAAAATTGATAGTAGTCAGATGCCAGGTATACTAGGCTTAGAAAGATGTTATATTGCACTTCTTAACCCCCTTAAAGAGTTGGGTTTGGCCTTTATTCAGAAGCTGGCTTCTATTCCTCACCTCTACCCTTAAGAGGAAGTGAACAAGGTAGATGAACAGTCTAGTTTTTTTCTTTGTGTGAAACACAGGTTCATAGAAGAACTGGGATTGTGGCCTTACTCTGAAAAAGTAAACCAATTCATTAGAAATAAATGAAAAAATTTGTTGTCATTCAATAAACATTTCCCACCGTGGCATATGACTCCACCAACACCTACAACAGACCTGGGCACATAATATAAACCACTATTTATTACATGACTCGTAATTAGCAAATTTGCCTATATATGAAGAAGCATGTTCCTTTGTTTTCTGGCAGTAGCTCAAATCAGTCTCTCTTGGGAGATATTTGGGAATCTGCATCATCTATTTTCTATTTTAGCATTGGCAAAGTAGAAGAGGAATTGGAACATAAGTAGGTGATATTTATCAGAGGTGTTGTAGGCATGTGCAAGTACCAATCCCTTACTTGTAGGAAAAGCCCCAAAATTAGAAATATTGTGTGAGGAAGTCAGGAAGTGCTGAATGAAGGAATGGAAATTTGGAAACTTAGAATATAGCTCAGAGAGGGTAATATTATCCAGGGCAAGAATAAGTGGACTGTACATGTACTCTTTTAGATTTCCTCTGGCAACACATGGTACTTTCTCTTCTAGAAAGGGAAGGGAAATAAGATTAAGTTTTCTGTGACTTAATGATCCTACACTGTTTCCCCATTAAAAAACAGACATGGGTTTAGACTACTTGGGTCTAAACCAGGAAAAAAAAAGTGTCCAGTCAGGAAAAAAGATGACATTCCAAGGAGGAAATTAAAAATACACATTACAAAACTGAATGAAAGAAAATCCTCAAATATCTTGATAAATAAAACTGCATATGGGCTAATATTCAGGAGATGGGATAAAGAAGGAAGAAGCCATAGGATCAGAGGTGCCAAGGACAACAATTTAAGGAAGGAGATTAATAAGATAGACTTCTGCTAGGAGCCAGGATCAGTGATAGGAGGAGATGGAGTTACTAGATTCTAAAAGGTGTGATTTAATCATTTGTCTGTTCTCAAATGGAGCAGATAGAGAGATAATGAGAAGCATAGCACATAGAGGCACAGCAAATAGAGATAATGAGAGTCACAGAGGATAAAGCACAAAGGATAAAGGGCCGAGAGTCAGGAAGACCTGAGTTCAAATCCATCCTGAGACACTTCCTAACTAACTGTATTACCCTGGATGAGGCACTTAATTGTGCTTGCCTCAGTTTCCTTATTTGTAAAATGAGCTGGAGAAGAAAATGGCAAACTACTCCAGTATCTTTGCAAAGAAAACCCTAAATGGGGACATGAAGAATTGGCCATGATTAAAATGACTGAACAACACAACAACAAACTATCCTCAAATATCCTGTGCCTCTTACCTCAAGTTCCCACTAAAATAGTTACTCCTTTGGGCTACATCATTGTCATTAGAATCACCTGTTTTGAAATGACAACCACAAATCTAACAATATTTCTTGAAGAGTAACACACTAAATAATCATCAGCCACTAAAATCTTGTTGCAAATGGACAGACTACAGGACAAGACCCCTAGTGAATGAAACAAAGCACATACAAATTGAGGAGGGGTGACATTGATAGAGAATGTGAGGAAGAGAAGATCTTGGAGTTTCGAATGCTGGAAGGGAATACAGGAATGAACGCTATGCTACTATAAGTCTTTAAGACCATAAATTTCAGAGCAGGCTCTAATGGATATTGATAGAGGTCATTTTCTCCTGTGGAATTTACTTTACCAAAGAAATCTCAGATGCATTTGTAAATAAATCAATGAAAGGCCTACACACTGAGGAGAGATATTGGAAAGTGGTTAAGAGAATAGTAGGACTAACAAAGAAGCATTTAGCCCAAGTCTACTCAACTTTGGCCTTCCTCTCCTTGGTGCCAAGCACCTTACAGTCCTGAAGACCCCTATATACCCTGAGGCCCTACTTTCCTGTTTGGTGACTGCCTGCTTAGACTACTATTTTTGGAGGTACCCAAACCAGACCACACTTCACTCCAGATTCTGACTTTATTATCATCCTTTTCCTCTCTAATTAATTTACCTTACCCCTACTATTTACTGGTTCCTCTTAATGTGTTATCTTCTCCTAATAGAACATATGCTCCTTAAAATAGAGACTGTCTTTTGTTGCTTGCAAGTAGAATTGAACTAGTTCTTGGAAGTATAACAGTTCTTTATTTCCAGAGAGCAGGTGGAAAAAAAAGTTTTGCTACAATGCGAAACATATATAGATCACTGAAGGAAGTGATCTCTCTGCTGTGAACTCTCACAGTGCTTTGTACCTCAATTATTGCATGTTCCTATTATGCCTGGTACTAATAGTTTTGTAAGCACATTTATCAGTTCTCCTATAAGACAAGTTCATTGAGAGTATGGTCAGTGTTCTAGTCTATCCATCACAGTGCACTGCACATAATAATTTCTCGGTATTACAGAATCTCAGAACTTGATAACTGGTGAGGGGTTGTATGGTCATCAATCTAATCAAAACCTGGGAAATAATCTCCATGACAGTCTTCTTGGTTTTGACTATAGACTTCCAAGCAAATGGAACCTACCATTTATCCATTCTACTTTTGGATAGCTTTTATGATGAAGAAGCTTATCCTGATGATGTCTAAATACATCATTTATAACTTTCACTCATTTCTCCTAGCTAAAATTGAATAGAACATGTCTAATCCCTCTTTCACATGAAAACCTTTAATATATGCTAAAACAGCTATTATGTAACCTTAATCTCCCACTTCATTATCCTCTTCTCCAGACTAAACATCATTAGCTTCTACAACTGATAATCATTTGTTGTAGAGTCCTTTAGTACACACGTGCATTTGAATTTCACTGATTGTGCACACAGATATGTTTATTCTTCACTGCCCTTCCCATTAACTCAGAATTGTAGGTAGGAAGGGAGTGAATTTTATTAGCCCATCAGCTTTATATCTAGAGGGCAGTCTTTGCAAACAAGTGAATTTCTTAATCATAATGTAATATGATCTTGATTATTGTTATATTTAACAATAACCCTAATAATAATGATATGTACCACGTTGATTGGAAATGCAGATAACACTGAAAAACTTATCCAAAGCATAAAGCAATGACAGCCCATGTCTTCAGTAGTGAGCCTTCAATAAGGCTAAAGAACAGTAGTGAGCCTTAGCATGAAAGCAATTATATTAAAGAATACATTAAATTTGTGTTTGAACCAGGGGCTTTAAGGACTCAGGTTAAGTTTGTCTTTGGAGTAGTTCATGCTTCATTAAAATGTGATTTTTGCTCTTTGCACTTGATTTTACCCTCCCTAAAAATATACATACTTATATCTTTGCATTTTTTTCCTTTGGGATCAGGATATGGTTCACTGTCAAAATCTCTTACTCTTCAATATTTTTTTTAATTGTAAGAAGATACAAAAAATGCAAATATTCTGATTTAAGGCATAGTATTTAATTTTAAATAACCAATCAATAAATATAACATTTTATACTAACTGTTTCCATAAATGATATCTTGTGTGGATGAGAAACCCACAGAGGTCAGGAACTATTTACTCAACTAGTACCACCTATAAAAGTATTGCTCATGAATGAGCATTAAGCATCCAGAGTTATTCTCACTATGATGATCTTTGTTCTTTTTTGTAAAAACTCAAGTCTTTTGCTTACACTCTTCTTTGAAAGGAACATAAGATATTGGTGATACCATTAATTTATGAGATAAGTTATCTGTGCTCTTTCCAGCAGTGTAACTTCAGCAAGCTAGAGTACGTCTCAAGTTTCCTTACTCATAAAATGAAGGAAATATTATTTGTTTTACCTGCATCACAGTCTTGTGATGAGATCTCAATGGATATCTGCCTTTATTATTTTCCCCCCAGATGAGATAAGAGGAAGGCACACATATTAGAACGCAGGGAGCCTGAGGAAATGTCTCTGTTCCAATGTTAGTTGAGGAAAATGGCCAGAGTACAGATGGCAGAGTTTAGAAATGGCTATAAAAGTTACATATATGTATTTGTGTCTTTACGTCCTTCTTATGTGGAAATGTTCATGTTTGTTGACATGGGTCAAACTTATTATAACTTTTTTTTTAAGAAAAGGGATAGATTGTGTTGTTATAGCCAAGTTTTTAGTTGTTAATAAGTAACTGAGAGTTGATGCTAACTTTTATGTATACCTTTCTTTTAATATGCTATATTACTTCAAAGACATTTATTCTAACCACAGATAAGTGTCTGGAGTAATCAGGAAAAGTACTAAAGATTAAGAGGAAGGAGAGGAGTTCCCAAGTAGGATGGAGCCAAGAGCCATAAGACTGAATAAGTAATACATGCAAAAAGATTCCTAAATTAAGGAAATTAGTAACATTTCCAAAGGTGATAAATTAAGGAGAGAGAGGAAAGTATTTTTTCTGAATCAGAAAAGAAATTGACAATTACATCATAGTGTCCATTGGTGTTGAACAAAGCAACTCACCTCCAATCTATCAATATGACTTTTGCAATGTTTCTTAATAAAATCCCTTCTCTCCTCTGACACTGTCACCTTTCTAGGGCAAGCCCTCATCACCTAACATCTAGACTATTGCTATAATTTACTGTTGAGTCAGTCTGCCTCAAGTATCTTACATTCCAATCTATCCTCCATTTCAGTCACCCAAATGATTTTCCTAAATCACAGGTTATCTTTTATTCCCCCATTCAATAAACAGAAGTGACTCCCTATCACCTCTAAAAATAAAAAAAAAAAAACAACTAAACCTCTTTTTGGAACTCAAAAGTTTTTAATAATCTAGCCCTCTCTTATTTTTCCAAGGTTTTTCATCTTATTCCTCATGGGGTACTCACTAATCCAGAGACACTGGACTCCTTACTATTGCACAAACAAGACAATCAATTTCTTGACTTGGGACATTTTCTCTGGCTTTCCTCATACCTTGAATGCTCTGCCTCCTCATCAATCATAACTAGCTTCTCTGGCTTCCTTTAAGTCCCAACTAAAATCCCACTTCCCACATGAAGTCTTTCTAATTAACTTTTTTTTTTTAAAGCAATTGGGGTTAAGTAACTTGCTCAAGGTTACACGGCCAGTTATTTCTGGGTGTGGTGCTAAGTATCAGAGCCCAGATTTGATCCCAATGGGGCCGGTGCTCTTACTCGCTGAGCCACCTGGCCGCCCCTAAGCAATTGGGGCTAAGTAACTTGTTCAAGGTTACACAGCCAGGTGTTTCTGGGTGGGTACTAACTGTCTGAGCCAGGATTTGATCCCAAGTCATCCCGACTCTGGGGCCGGTGCTCTTACTCGCTGTGCTACCTGGCCTCCCCTCTAATTAACTTTTTTAAAAATTAAAGAAAAGTTATTTAATTCTAGTGATTCCCCTCTGTTAATTATTTCTTATTTATCCAACATATAGCTTTTTTGTATATCTCTGTTTTTGTCTTCCTCCTTAGAGTATAAGCTCCTTGAGGGCAGATACTGTCTTTTCCCCCTTTTTTTTTTGTATCCCCAGCGGTTGTCACACAGTTGGCACCTAATGTTTATTGATTGGTTCACTGTATCTGGGGAGAAGGGCAAAATCACTGATTAGAGTCAGTGATGGTTACCAGTTTCATTTTAGCTCATATAAGAGAAGAGGAATGATAAAAGCAAATGACTAATCTAGAAAAAATGAAATAGAAAGTACTTTGACCTGAGGAAAGCAAAGAAAGTTTCCTGAAAGATATAGAACCTGTTAGGTTTGTTTTTTTTTTACTTTTTGGAGGGGGGAGGGGAGGGCAATTGGTGTTAAGTGACTTGCCCAAGGTCACATGGCTAGTTTTTGTGTTATGTGTCGGAGGCCAGATTTGAACTCAGGTCCTCCTGACTCTGGGGCCAGTGCTCTATTCACTGCTCTACCTAGCCACCCCCTAAGTTAGTTCTTAAAGGAAGAAAAAGATTCTAAAAGATAGAGGTGAGGAAGTAGTGAATTATAGGCACTGTAATGAACATTGTTGTGCTTAATCCAGCTTGACTGGCCAGAGACATATTGTTAAGTTTGTTGATCATGTAATATTTACTGATCCTTTACATACTGAAAATCAGCTTCATCTATTGTTTTCTTGATTGTCTATCCTTAAGAAAGTATAGATAAAATATTAGTAATGCAGATAAGGGAATAGCCAATTGTTAAACATTTATCAGCACCCTCTGTATATCTGTCTATAGTATGTGAGTATGTGTTTGTGTAAAATTTTCTATGAATGAACAAGGGCAGCTAGATGACAAAGGGGATAAAGTGCAGAGACTATAAGATTGAGTAAGGAAGACCCAAGTTCAAAACTGACCTCAGGAATTGACTAGTTGTGTGATGGGCAAATCATTTAACCCTGTTTTCTCATCTGTAAAAACAGTTGGAGGCGGGCGGCCAGGTAGCACAGCGAGTAAGAGCCCTGGCTCCAGTGTTGGGATGACCTGGGGATTGAATCCTGGGCTCAGACACTTAGCACCCACCCAGAAACACCTGGCCATGTGACCTTGAGCAAGTTACTTAACCCTGATTGCTTATAAAAAACAGTTGGAGAAGGAAATGGCAAACCACTCCAGTGTCTTTGCCAAGAAAACCCCAAATGGGCTCAATAAAGAGTCAGACATGACTGAAATGACTGAACAATAACATGAATGAACAAAGAAGGTAATGGCAAGATAGGTTTGGAGGAGAGCAAGCAATGTAGTTTGTCTTTAATTTAGAGTGTATGAAGGGGAATAATGTGAAATAAGATTATAAATGAAGGTTGGAAGAAGTTGGTGCTGGGGGATATAGTGGTTCAGAAGGCAGGAGGCAGTGTTTAAACACCAAGCTACAGAATTTGTATTTTGTATTAGAGAAAGCCTATAAAGGTTTTTGAGCATGGAAGTGTCATATTCAGATCTGTATGTTAGCAATACATTTGGACTTTGAATGTTAGACAGTAGGAAGACATTTCAACTTCCTAAGTATTTTGGAAAGGCAATAATGCTTAGGAGGGTTTGGGGAGGAAAAAAGAAGTTAGGAGACCAGAGCTAGTTCAGATATGAAGTGATGAGAGCATTAATTACAATAATTTAAGTAGAAATAAAAGAGGGGGAGATAATTCTAAAAGCATTTTGAAAGAAAAAAGGAAATAATAGAACTTGGTGGTATGTAGGATCTAAGCAATAAAAGAGAGGAAAGAGTTAATAATTAAACTATCATATTTAGATTGAGAAACTGAAATAACACTGGGGTATATAACATTTGGGCAGCTAAGTGGGCAGAGGATAGAGTACTGGGCCTGAAGTCATAAAGACTCATCTTCTTGAGTTCAATTCTGGCCTCAGACACTTACTAGCCTGTGACCCTGGGCAAGTCACTCTTTTCCTCAGTTTCCTCATTTGTAAAATGAGCTGGACAATAAAATACAAACCACTCCAACATCTCTGCCAAGAAAACCCCAAATGGGGCAGAGCCAAGATGGAGAAGTAAAAGCAGGAATTTGCTTGAGCTCCCGCTCCAACTAACTCCAATACCTGTAAAAAAAAAAATGATTTTAAACAAAGTTTAGAACTACAGAACCTACAAGGTGACAGAGAGAAGAAAATCTTCCACTGAAGGCAGCCTGGCAGGAAAACAGGAAGGGTATGTCACACTGGGCTGGAAGCTAAGCACAGTACCACGTGAACTGCACCAGCCCAGGCTTATGACCCAGAGCAGATTTCAGGAGAGTGAATCACTGGCAGCTGTGGTGGTTTTCAGACTCCTCAACTTATAACACCAAAGAGAAAATAAAAGGTCAGTAGGGAACTCTGCTGGAAATGGGTGAGACGAAAGCACAATCCAGCCCCTGCCCTAAGGGCAGCAGAGGTGGCAGAGGCAGGGCAGCTGCAGCTGCTGCCACATGACTGCCTCCAGAGTGCCTGGCATACAGATCATAGGGGGACCAAGCGGCCTTATCTGGGTCCCAGTCTTGGGCTGTAGTCCTGGGGTGAGGAATGCTAACATGCCAGAGCTTGTGGAGGCTGTAGATAGGGAACCCTCCTCATAGCTCTGACAACAGCTACAAAACCCCCAGAATTTTGGGACACAGCTGTCTCCACTCTGGAAGCAGAGTTCTACTGTGGCAAAGAGTTCAAAAGTCAAGTCATTGGCTGGCAAGATGAGCAAACAGAGGAGGTGCAATCAGACCATAGATTTAAGTAGAAAATTTGGGGGGGGGACAAGTCATTGAACTTCACAAGGGAGTTAACTATGCTTTGATAAATCAGCTAGTTTAGAGGCATAGGCACCAGCTTATAGAGAGTAACACTAAAATAATAATAGTGATGATGATGATAGAAAACTAGATCAGATTAATATAGAATGTTCTAAATAGATGCCAGGACAATTCCTATCAGATATTAAAGCAGTAAAGTAAATCAAGGTATGGAAAGTTTCTCAAAAGAGATAAGTTTCAAAATGAATGAAGGAGGTATTGAAAGAAAGGAATTAAGCCACAATAAGATCATACAGACAGGTACTATTAGACTTAAGCAATTTGTGCTTGGAATTTGTGATAGGTATAGGAAGGGAAAAATGGATGGACAATCATATATATGATCCTCAGAGGTCTCTAAAATTGATATTAAAGACAAGAGAGAAGCAAACAGATATAGAGAAGAATGGCCTTATCAAAATAATGAGTAAATGAACAAATAAATGTATAAGTATTAAAAGTTATGTTTGTGGAATATTTATCTAAGAATTCAGTTGTGAACATAGAAGCAAAGGGAAAAAAAAATAGAGACAGCGAGGGAGGCCTAGAAGGATGTTGCAAAATATTCTTTAAGTGGAAAAAAATGCAAATATACAACACTTCTCATGCAAAAAATAGGCTCTTCTGAGCACAAAGGGAATTTAATCTTATAGATTAAATGATTTTTTAAAAGTAGGCAAGTTACCCTTGTAAGTTTTCTTTCCTCGGGATCATTCCATATAGGTCACTGAGCCCAGTATAGGTACAAGGTTGACAGGTTAGACAGATCATTGATCTTATATAAGGCATTTGTGGATTTCTGGTTCTCTGACATTAGTAGGTTGTGGGATACACCTCATCCACCAATATTTTCTTATGAACACAGGCTGTCAGAAACTCTAAGTGATTTTATATTTAAAAGGGAGGGGGAAAACACCTCTAAATGACCTGAGATGACTATAGCAGTAGTCACAGCTCTGGTATGATTGGGAGGATTTCTGTTGACAGATATGGCTTGATGGACTAGAAATCAATTTGATCAGATGTTGTTATGGATTATAACGGCCTTGGCTAATTACAAAAGATTGTCTTGGTATATCCCCTAGTTTTCAAAGCAGACTTCAGGCAGATGTACTCAGGATTAATCTGCAGGCTTGACAGTTTTTCTTAATGATCTGTCACAAGGGTAACCCTGAGATCACCACAGCACTTGTCTCCCAAGCAATCTGAATGGTGCCTTCACAGGCCTTTGTACCATCTCTCCACAGCCACTTCCCTTTGGATAAGAAAGATGCAGAACAGTCATTCCCTAACTCTACTCTTTAGGGTGGAGGAGTGAGGAGAGTGCAAATGTGAAAAAAAGAGTGTAAAGCAAAAATGATTTTAGTCATATATAAAAAAAAGACTTCTTGACAATCAGGAAAATAGAATGACAGAGCAGAGGTCAAGTCAGACTAGACTGTGGTTTCCATGATTGGAAGCCATTTGCCATAAATAATGGAAGGGAAAAGTTTGCAAGGTAAGGATACTGTATTTAATGAATCATGATAAAAATGAAAAGAGAAAGAGAAAAGAACCATGATCTTGTGAATAAAAATTCAACAGAAAAACAAAGTGAAATACTCAGCAAAGTCACAAAGACACTAAGGGTAAGGGATACAATGGAAGGAAGAGTAAGAAAAAGAAGGAAAGAACAAATACTGAATGTGCTATGCTTATAAGACCCTGATATTTGATGCATTTGATTTGAGAGGCTGGGTGGGGAAGTAATTTTAAACATGTGATTCTACAGGTATGACTATGGAGCCACAGGGCATATTTTTTTAACTCATTGTCAGAATTTATACATCCAAATTAGTATCCTCCTACTTTAATCCACACAGTTTGTACTTATTCCAATAATGATCCCTTTACTAAAATATGACTGGAGCATTGTTTTTGGAGTTTCTTTCAAAGCTAGCTTAAAAGTCATAAATAATTATTTCATTAATTTATTTTTAGTATTATTTTTTATATCTTCTGTTTTTTACCTTATCATAGTATCCTTTACCCACCTCCTTCCACAGAGCCATCCCATATAACAGACCTTTTACTTTTTAAGACTGAAAAAGAAAAATAAGAGGAAACATATTAACACATGCAATTAATAAATTTTTTTAAAGTCTAAAAACATGTGCTATGTATAAAACCTGTGAGCCTCCAATCTCCATGAAAGGGTACTTTGAAGGTGTTCTCTTCTATTTCTTCATTCAATTCATATCTTAATTATTTGGTGTGTGAATGTCTTTTTCATTTATATTATTGTAGTGATTATGTGTATTGTTTTCTTAGATCTGCTTACTTCTCTCCACCAGTTTATCTTTCCATGTTTATCTGTATTCTTCATTCACACAATTTCTTATAGCATGGTATTATTCCAAAGCATTCATCTATCACAATTTATTTAATCATTTGTCAATGAATAGGTGACTAATTTATTTCAAATTTGTTGCTACCACTCACAGAAAATGTGTTGCTATGAAATTAGCATATATGGAGACATTCATTATCAATTGCTTCCTTGAGGTATAAACCATGTAATAGGTTATCTGGTTCAAAAGTTACTGACATTTTAATCACTTCGCCTTCACAATTCCAAAGTATTTTTAAAAATTATTCTACCATTTCTAGTTCCAACAACAATATACTATGTGATAAAAATTTCACATCTGCTCTAACATTGACTATTTCCAATTTAATGAATTTGGTTAAAAATGTTTTTACCCATAGATGTATTCTTAATTTACATCATTTCTTACAGAATGGTATTATTCCAAAGATGTGAGGCACATATGATCTACTTTTTTTCTGTTTTTATAGTATGACATTTGCCTTCACACTTGTGCTCCATACAGTCAGAAAAAAAAACCTCACTACTCTCTGCTGTCACTCTGTTGCTTTTGACATCCTTGACTTCCTATATTCATTGACTTCAACATTTCTGGCTTGTTTTTATTGGGGGGCTGGGCAGTTCAAGAAGCAAATAATCTCTTTAGGTCTTATTTTCTTTCTAAGAAATTTTCAATTGTCTCTTTTTATTTAAAGTCCATATTATTTCATGTATGAATAAGCTCAGATTTACAGGGTAGTTACTCAGCTCCATTGCTCTTTGAAATACATTATTCCAAGCCTTTCTGAGTATTTTGGTGGATGAAGAATAATCTTGTGTTATTCAAATTCTTTTCTTTTATTTTGAAGATCTTTCCCCTACTCACTTGTTTGTTTCTGAAATGAATTGTTAAATTTAACCATCATGTATCTTGGATTTGCAGTGTTTTGTGAGGCAATCTATGAAATATTTCAAATAGTATATTATTTTTTGTGTTCCAAAGTTGGAGATTGTTTTCTTATATAATTTCTTGCATTATGATTTTTTCCATTTTATTTATTTATTTTTATTTTTCAACATTTATTTCCATAAGATTTTGAGTTAAAAATTTTTCTCCCTGTCAATCCCCTACCTCCCACCCCAAAATAGTGAGCATACTAAATACCCCTTCTACCAATCTGTTCTCTCTTATGTTCTCCCCCATTTCCCCCTAAAATTATAGTAGGGCAAGATGGATTTTAATAGCCCAGTGCCTGTATATCTTATTGCCCAGTTGCACGTGACATGCATTAACATTTGTTTTTTGAAACTATGAGTTCCAGAGCCTTTCCCTTCTTGCCTCCTCATCCATCCCCACTGCGAAGACAAGCAATTCAACATAGGTTGTACATGTGTAGCTATGTAAAACATTTCCATAGTAGTTATCACTCCCCCAATTATTCTATTTTCTACTTTGACCTTGTCCCTTTTCAAGAGTATTTGCTTCTAACTACCCTCTCCCCGAATCTGCCCTCCCTTCTATCTTCCCCCTTCTTATCGCCTTCCCCCCTGCTTTCCTGTAGGGTAAGATAACCAGTTGGATGTGTATGTTACTCCCTCCTTAAGCCAAATTCAATGAGAGTAAGGTTGACCCATTCACTTTCACCTTCCTGCTCTTCCCCTCCATTGTAACAGTGTTCTCTTGCCTTTTTCATATGATATAATTTACCCTAATCTAACTCTCCCTTTCTCCTCCCAAATATTCATCTTTCACCTCTCAATTTTATTTTTAAGATATCATCCCTTCCTATACAACTGATCATGTGCCCTCTGTCTATGTATACATGTACACACATATACACACACTCACATATGGATTTATAAACAAATACACACTCCTATACATATATGTATGTATGTGTGTGTATGTATATATATATATATATATATATATATATATATATATATATTTTCATTCCTTCAACCATCATTATACAGAGAAAAGTCTCATGAGTTACAATTATTTTTCCATGTAGGAATGTAAATAGTTCAACTTTAATAAGTTCTTTATGATTTCTTTTTCCTATTTACCTTCTTATGCTTCTTTTGCTTTTTGTATTTGAAAGTCAAATTTTCTGTTCAGTTCTGGGTTTTTTATCAATGCTTGAAAGTCCTCTATTTCATTGAATGTCCACATTTTCCCCTGAAGTATTATACTCAGTTTTGCTGGGTAGGTGATTCTTGGTTTCAATCCTACCTCCTTTGACTTCCAGAATATCATATTCCAAACACTTTGATACCTTAATGTAGAAGCTGCCAGATCTTGTGTTATCCTGATTATGTTTCCACAATATACAAATTGTTTCTTCTTGGCTGCTTGTAATATTTTCTCCTTGACGTGGGAACTCTGGAATTTGGCTATGATATTCCTGGGAGGTATTTTTTTTGTGATCTTTTTCCAGAGGTGATCAGTGGATTCTTTCAATTTCTATTTTGCCCTCTGGTTCTAGAATATCAGGGCAATTTTTCCTGGAGAATTTCTTGAAGGATAATTTCTAGGACCTTTTTTTGATCATGGCTTTTAGGTCATCCAGTAATTTTTAAATTATCTCTCCTGGATCAATTTTCCAGGACAGTGATTTTTCCAATGAAATATTTCATATTGCTTACTATTTTTTCATTTGTTTGGATCTGTTTAATAGTATCTTGATTTCTTATAAAGTCATTAGCTGCCAATTGCTCCAATCCAATTTTGAATTTATTATTCTCTTCAGGGGGTTTTTGAAATTTCTTTTTCTTCTGGTAAATGTGGCTTTTTAAGGCATTCTCCTCCTCACTGGCTTTTTGGACTTCTTTTGCCATTTGAATTAGTCTACTTTTTAAGGTGTTATTTTCTTCAGAATTTTTTTGGGTCTCCTTTAGCAGGCTGTTGACTTGCTTTTCATGGTTTTCTGGCATCATTCTCATTTCTCTTTCTAGTTTTTCCTCCACTTCTCTTACTTGATTTTCAAAATCCTTCTTGAGCTTCTCCATGGCCTGTGATAAATTAAAAAATTTTTTGGAAGTTTTTGATGCAGGAGTTCTGACTTCAATGCCCTCCTCCAGTTCTATGCTTCGATCGTTTTTGTCCCCCAAAAAGAAGTGTATGATCTGATTGTGCCTCCTCATCTTGCCAATTACTTGACATTTGAGATCTTTGCCTAGGTAGAACTCTGCTTACAGAATGGAGATTTTTTTGTTCAAAATTACTGGGGTTTTTTGCAGCTGCCAGAGCTATTAGTTGGGCTTTCCTTGTGTCAGCTAGGTAGTTGCTGGCAAGTCACTTCACCCCAATTGCCCTCCAAAAAGCAGAAAGAAAGAAAGAAAGAAAGAAAGAAAGAAAGAAAGAAAGAAAGA
>NW_027185712.1:8279392-8328987 GCF_028583685.1 Petaurus breviceps papuanus | reverse complement strand
AAGAAAGAAAGAAAGAAAGAAAGAAAGAAAGAAAGAAAGAAAGAAAGGAAGGAAGGAAAGAAGGGAGAGAGAGAAAAAGAGAGAGAGAGAAAGAAAGAAAGAAGGAAAGAATAGTATAAGTTTTTAAAGGTCTGCTTTAAAATTATACAATTTGTTCGATTAATATTTACATATTAATATTTTTTTTTCCTTTTTGGAGGGGGAAAGGTAGATCAATTGGTGTTAAGTGACTTGCCCAAGGTCACACGACTAGTGTTGTGTTAAGTGTCTGAAGCCAGATTTGAACTCAGGTCCTCCTGACTCCAGGGCCAGTCCTCTATTCACTGTGCCACCTAGCTGCCCCTACATATTAATATTTATAGTGCTTGTTCTTAGAAAAAAAAATGTTTTAATAGACTAAGATCCATCATTAATGGATTTGTCATTGGTGTACCCAAGACAGAGACCTGAACCCCAGTGACTTTTGAAAGTCTCTGTTTTTACTAGATACAGAGATCATTGATCCTTTTTCTGACTCCTGTTTCCAAAGTTCAAAATAGATCCTCCACTGAAACAACCACTGGGAGGACAAGGAGGAATACATTTTTGTAAAAGTCTGTGAGTGTGGCATAAAAACATAGTGCCCTAGATTTAATGTGAGGAAGATCAGGCCTGAAGTACTATCTAAGTCACTGAAGACTCATTACCCTGTGCACTTCACATAATCTTTCTGGGCTTCAGTTTATCTGTAAAATGAGGAACATGAACAAGATGATGACTAAGGTCCCTTCAAGTGCTAAATCTATGACTTTTTTATCTTAATGAAAGGAAATTCTGACATACAAGATGTGAATTGTTCCACCTAATGCTTAGAAGATAAAAACAGATGTTATAGGAGAAGAGGGTATGACCAGTGGCCCATAAAATGGCTATAATCACATCAAATCACTAGGAATAATTAGAGCCTAAACTCCTACACTGGACCTTCTCAAGTTATCATTTGTATATATCTATTTTAGAAGCTGCACCATTTAACCTCACTCACTAAGGTGTTGGGAAAATTAGCTAACTAGATAATTTTGTAAAGTGCTGCAACAATAAAAGGCTAAGGAATAAATGCCAAGGATTATTGGTTTAGACCCTCTGCCAGCACTAAAAGACAAAAGTTAATGTTCTGTTTCATTTCCCACTGTCTAGGTAGCTCAAGTTCATTAGCTCCATTGGCAAGGGGGGAAGGTTGGTCTGGAAGAAAGAAAAGTTGGATTATCAGTCCTGGAAAGTAAAATGCATTGGGTTAATCAGAGCATTTCCACTTTCACAAAGCAGAGGTAGCAAGAATGTCAGTAGTTGTTTAATGAAATTGTAACCTTCCACATGATTGGGTAACAGGGAAGCATCTTCACAGAAGATCTGAAATGAAATTCATTTATTTGAAAAGCATATCTCTGAATCAATCACAATGTATAGAAGAAGAAGAAGAAGAAGAAGAGAATGAGTAGGAGGAGGAGAAGGGAAGGGGGGATTGGGAGAGGGAGAAGAAAGAGGAAGATGAAGAAAAAGAGAAGTAGCAGGATAAATAAGAAAGGGAAGAAATAGTAGTAGAAGGAGGAACAGAAAGATGAGAAGTAGGAGGGTGGAGTGGAAAAAGAAAGGAAAGAGACAGAAAGATGCATATATATATATATATATATATTATATATATATATGGAAATAAATGCTTGAAGGGGTAGTTTGAATGGTACGTGCAACATTTTCACAGCTCTCAAGTCCCAAGGAAGACTAAAAGAAAGATGTATTAGTTAAGGAAAGTAGCAAATGTTTCTCTGATGATATTTATTAATGCATAAATGGTCTATGCTATTTGATTAAAGAATTGAGAAAGCATAATATAAAATCAGTAGTCTATATTAGGAGATATATTTAGTTTTAAAACCAGCTACCTCCTGAAAGCCCTGAAGAGATTAAAGGATAGGACATGTCATTTTAAAATAAAGGTTAAGAAACAACAACAAAAAAATAGGTAAATATTTTGATCATCACTGAGGATTAGATGACCAGTGTCCTAGTTTACCTCCTACAATATTCAGTTTACTCTTTTCATTCTTTTTAATAATGCTACAACATCGCTTAATGAATGGTTACCTTCTTGACATCAATTCTCCATCAAACTGAGGCAGAGAGGCTTGGTGTCTCCCCCCCAATTCTGTCCTCCATATCCTGATTTATGGTTCTTGTAGTACTTCAGTGTGTGCGGGTTTATAACAATTTATGTCATTACACAAATTATACAAATTGCCATTAACTGATGTAATGTACTATAAAGAATTAGAAGCATGAAGAAAAAATTATTTGAATTTTTCTTCTGCATGTTTGCATTGCTTTATAGCTTAATTTTTCAATTCAATTAATTGAAATTTATATCATTAGGAGGAACAACATTAGGTTTTCTCATCCATCTTATTTCTTCTTTTCTTTAATTGTGCCCTTGTTTTTCTCAGCATGAGTAGTTCCTTTAGATAAGGCTAATAATGCCCAACCTAATAGAATACCTCTTGAATATCAAATCTACCACTATACCTAAAGTTTGAGAAATAAGGATTAAAAGCTGAATGCCAAATTAAAAAAAAAAAGGAGATTGTATTCTGGGTGACTAAGTATGAAGTAAAATAAAAAGATCAAGCTATTAAATAAATCATATGCGTAGAAACTTTATCTGATAAATGATGGAAATAAAAGTGAAGTTCAAAATTAGATTTTCTCTATTTCACACAGTCAACAACTAGATTTCTATTCTACCTCAGTGCTAGCTAAGCCTATTACTCGGAACTGAGTTTATTCCCTGAAGTTAATGCTTTAGTTATATTTCTAGGACACACAGTACACAATTTTTAAAGGATAGTGTGTCTCATATAATTGATAACTCTAACCTCAAGTTTTGTTTTGGCATTATTTGGGATGTGTGTGTGGGGGGTGGTGGTAGTGGTAGTGATAGTTGTTAGCATGGAATGGAACAATTACTCAATTTGTCTATGTTTCGATTCTTCTATGTTCTTATCCCTATACTAGGCACTATGAAGAAGACAATTGAAGGAGAAGGTAGGGTGCCAGAGAAAACAGGGATAAGGAGGGGAGGAAAAAGAAGGGTAATGAGGCATTTCAGACACAAAACAAATGGAATTCAGAAAAAGCTATAGAGAGCAGTGAACAAAATGGGGGCCCTACTTCTAGGCTCCCTCATCCTTTCAATACTATGTATCATCATCATGCTTATCTATAAAATATATATTTGATCACATTGTTCCCCTAGCAATAAACCTTCAAGGGTTTCTTGCTTTTAGGTAACTGCAAATACTTTGACATTCAAGGTTTTCAACTGGGTAGTAACTATCTACCTCCAAAAATACATCCCCTCCAAAAGAACTCTTCTGTAAGCCCAAATCATGAATGTACATGAAGTCTGCTTTCCAACTATTTGCATCCATATGAATTATGTGTGTCTGCAGAGGTGGCCTTACACATAGTCTGAAAAGGTGAGCATTGCAAATCAGTGAGGGGCATGATATGATTTCAGTGATGATAGGTAGGTACTCTTCCTCCCAATCCAAATACCATCCTTTCCATGGTATTTACTTAACGGGGAAAAAAAATGTATTTCATTCCATTATTATATGTTCAAATGTAAATCTTACAGGGGAGAGAATTCATTAATATGTTAGATGAAGAGTTTATAATCCTTTCCTGAAAAGTTTTGTTTGGAAAGAAAGACACCAAAACACCTGGGCCCAGAAAAGGCAAAGAGAATGGTGAGAAGGTAATATAGAGAAAAGATAAAGAATGTTTAGTCTTAAGGAGAGGGGAAGGTAGGGCAATTGGGGTTAAGTGACTTGCCCAAGGTCAAATGCTAGTTTTGCATTAAGTGTCTGAGAAAGGATTTGAGCCTCCTGGCTCTAGGGCTGGTGCTCTAATCACTTGTGCCACCTAGCCACCCTGACTTAGAAGCAACTTTTTGCCAACTTCAGAAATCTTTACATTTTGGGAAGAAAGTAATGATCCAATACACTTGGGCAGTAAAAGAACTCATCCTGAACTAAAGAGTCAGTGATCCTGAGACTTACATCAGGGCATGGACTGTAAGGCAGATTGGGTAGCTAAGAAAGAGACAAGGGACACAGGATACCAGGAGCCACCCAAGGAGGAGAAACATATATCAATGATGTTTAAATGCCAGGAGAAGCATAAGGAATCACCAGATAGGGCATGCATCTTCAAGAGTAGTTCCTATGTATCTGGAAGAATACTGGCCTCTTTTTATTTCTCCATTTAAGGCTGGCCCCAATATTATTGGTTTCTTTTGAAGGAAAAAGAATGTACCATCCATCCTCTTTTGTTTATGAATGTTTAGGGGGAAAGGTTGAATAATTATTCTCCAAGAGGTGACCTGGAAAGGTTGAAGTCATAAGGATAAGAGGGGGATGGGATCAAGCTGGAGGGTTCTGAGAATATGAAGGTTGCATTAATTTCAATTGACAGGTACATATAGATTGCAGAATCCAGATGACTGGAGGAGAAGTTGATTTAAAGTCATGTGGTTAATATAAAGCTAAAGTCTTTGTAATCAACTAACAAGGAAAGAACAATTCAGAGTCTTCTTAAACACTTTTAATGCTATTGCATTAGTTGACTTATCAACATTCAACTGAATTCAACATACATTATTTAACAGCCACTGTTTAGCAGAAAGTTCTGCTAAGTATTTGGGGGAAGAAAAAGACCAATAAGGCATGGAGGTTCCAGCCTAGTAGGGGTGAGGTACATGCACTACTAAATATAATACAAAAGTGCAGAACACAGCAACAAAATATTTTTAAAGTTGTTTGACCATTATGATAATATGCATAAGATTGTATTTTGATTTCTTCATTTTTATACACATGACTATATTCCACTTTTGTGTGATTAACCAAATAAATTAAGCCAGCATTTATTTACTAACTATTCTATGACCTAGGCACAATGAAAGATTAAAGAGAAAGAAGAAACATCCCTTCCTTTCAAGGACTTAACACACTTGCCTTATGGTTATCCCTCATGCATAAAATTCCATCTCCTATCTCTATGCATTGGTGCTGGCTGTACTCTAAGCCTACAATGTAGTTCCTTCTCATCCATGCTACTTAGCACACCTTGTTTCCTTTAAAGTTCTGCTCAAACACTACTTCCTTTAAGAGATCTTCCTGATTTTGCAAATGATAATACATACCCTCCTTCCCAAATTACCCACTATTTAAAAAATCTCTTTTAATGTACCATTTGTGTACATGTTGTCCTGATTCACAGAATATCAGCCTCATGAAGGTCTTTTTTTAATTTTTTTATTCATTATAGCTACCACAGATTTTGGCACATGGTAAGTAGAGTAAGGGAAGGGAAAGGGAATAAACATTTTTTAGCACCTACTATGTTCCAGGCACTATGTTAAATGATTTATACAAATTTTATCTTAATACTCACAATAACCCAGAAACCCTCCTTTTATAGTTGAGGAAACTGAGGGAGAGTTTGAGAGACTTGTCCAGAGTCACAAAGCTATTAAGTATCTTAAGTTCATATTTGAACTCAGGTCTTACTTACTCTAAGCGAAGGGCTCTATCCACTGTACCACCTACCTGCCGGGTAGCATTCCTCTGTAATTGTGGCTGGTCATTACATTGATCAAAGTTCTTAAGTCTTTCAAACTTTTTTGACTGTAGAGTGTTGTTGTTATTGCATAAATCGTTTTCTTTATTTTACTTATTTCACCTGAATGATTCGTATAGCCTATACTATATTGTAGCATAGTACATTTCATAAGCTCCGTTGTGGGAATTGAAACTCATTTATCTGTACTAAGTTTCATTAACTCATTTAAAAAAAAAAAAGGCAGAGATAGTATTTGCAAAGTTGTTGCCTCTTTTTTGTATGCCCAAGTGTTTAGCACAGTGCCTGGCACCTAGTAGCCATTTAGTAATAAATGTTTATTACTTGACTGATTGATCCTGGGTGCTACAAAGTCATTGTGCTAAGTACAGTAGATAGAGACAGGCCCTAGGGGAAGTACCTTTGTCAGTTTAATGGTTTGAGATCTGATGGAAAGATAAGAAGAGGGAAGGATTGTATGTCCTGTGAGGTCACCAGACTTTCACAGGAAGGCTGTGTATATGCAGTTTCCTTACTTTATTAAAGTTGTGATACCCCATTTGTGACCAAACCTTCTGTTTCTTGGCTTGTAAGAAGGTAAATCCTTGTGTTGTTTTTGTTATTGTTGTTGTTGTTTCCTTCCTCACAGACAAACAACATCAGCTGTCACCTTTAACTTATTATTACTACAGTGTCACTGCTAATTGGTCTTCTATGAAACTAGGGAATTAATTCCATAGTTACTTTAATTCTTCTACTTTTCATCCCTTGCTAGCATTTAGATCTTTACCGAAGACGTTTTGATCATCCTGAGCCACATTTCCTTCAACTTTGATGTGGAATGCTTCACTCCTTCTGTTCAAAGCAACCATCAATTTGGAAGTTCTTTTGAAACTACTAATATAATCTTTGAACCTTTGTATCTGGGTGGAATATCACTGTAGGAGAGAATGATAACAGCTAATGGACATCATTAGGTAGCTTGCAAGGTGAATTATTCCTGCTGTCATCTCATACCAAGTACAAATCCTAGTTCTCCATTTGAACTATTTTAGTGTGAATATTCAAAAATAAATGGACTACATTTAAAATCTTATTTTGCTTAGGCTAAAGGAGAATATTTGCATAATGAAGGAATTATAATTGAATTAAAAGGCCCTGGACCATATACTTTTCCTCTCAGTGCAATTTGGTGAATTTGTCTGTATATTTCCTGATCAGTTCTTGTGTGTGTGTGTTTTGCTCCATTAGGGATTTAATAGTTAAGAATAATCTTTTCAATGTCATTTGCATTACTACATACAAAAGTCTCACTGTGATTCTCTCTTCATTATCCATATCATAGAGGAACAAGGTATATCTTTGATCTACCCCTACCATTGTGTTCTTACAGCCACCACTCTAGTGGTCCAGTCCTAGACTCACGTGGGAGGACTTTTTAGGTCTCCCCAGCTGCTAATGCCTTCCCCTTTCAGATTACCTCCTCTACTCTGTATATATCTGATATATTCCTAACTATTTACATGTTTTCTCAATCACTAGAGAATATGCAGCTTGACAGCAGGTTCTGTTTTTTTTTTTTTTTTAAGCAATCGGGGTTAAGTAACTTGCTCAAGGTTACACGGCGAGTCATTTCTGGGTGTGGTGCTGAGTGCCTGAGCCCGGGATTTGATCTCCAGGTCGTCCCAACATTGGAGCCGGTGCTCTTACTCGCTGTGCTACCTGGCCGCCCCCAGGTTCTGTTTTTTTTTTTTAATTTATTTGTTTTTATCTCTCCTTGTGCCTCCTAGAATAGTGCAATACCTGGAATATAGTAACTTCTTATTAGCTTAATAAATGCCAATTGACTGAGTAGCTGACATATTAATATAGCCTGATAACCAATCTTTATACTTCCTGTTTGTTTCCTTTGATTCATACCAAATTTTCATAAGGAGTATTTGTGTCCAACCTGTGGTAGAGACTTCTGAGCTTGTATTTATCTGATTAGTCACAATTTGACATGCTATACCTTGACTCCAACATAGTGATGTCATTTCAATCCTTTTGAGAATAAAGGACAACAACCAAACCAAACAATCAACCAACCAACCATGATGCTGTCAGAGAAATTGTCCTTAGAGTGTTCATTAGATGAACTTCTGGATCAACTCGATTTTTTATGGAGGTAAACCTTTGGGACACTGAATACATTTCTTTGTGAAGATCATGGATGTGCCCATTGGTTATAAACCAAAGGAGGATGAAAAATTGGGTCTCAGTGATTGAGAGGCATAACCTATTCGTATTCAGAATTCCAGTCATGGGGATGATTTAGTTAGCCCAATAAACTCACATAGTCTACTATAGCTAGTTGACTCCAGACCAGATTACTCTTCGTATCTCATCTGGCCATTTACTTTGATCATTTTTTATGGATTGACAACCACTTCCTGACTACCACTGCTACTACTTCCCTCCCCAAAACCATCAAAACACCTACCACCTGACACTTTCAACTTCTCTATCAGGGAACAATAATCAAACCAATGTAACTAGATGGTGACTTCCCAGATGAAAACACATTAACCTGGACAACATTGCCATATATACAATCTCTTACTATTAGCATATAAGCTCCTTGAAGGCAGGAACTATCTCATTATTTTTGTTTGTTTGCTTGTTTTCAAATTACAAGTGTTTGACAAAGTATTTCAAATAAAGTGTTTTATAAATATTTCTCATTCATTCTTTTCTTAATGCTCTATGAAGTGAATGAACATAGCCATTAAAATTTTTAAATTCATTTGTACTTCTCTAAAAATAAGCAACTGATTGATTTAAGTTACTGTGGATAGACTAGGAATGATTTCTCTGATTTAGACTATTGTAGTTGTCGCTTTTTTCTGTTGTGTCTATATACAGGAATCAAATATAGATTAAATCCTTTATGGCCACATTTCTTCTATACTGTTGTAATAGTAATGGGATTTGAAGATCTTCCATGCCCCTTGAACTTGCTGACACAGCAAGAAGGGGTGGGGCATGAAGCAGCTGGAATCAAGTAGGAGCTGGTCTGGAGGCAGTGAGGTAACTAGAAGAGGTGGTGGCAGTGACACAAACTCCTTTTTTTGAGCCAGCCAGAATTTCTGCTAAGGATTCCTGCCAGGAACGTGAACTGCAGGGGACCAGAACTGCTAGGAGCACGCTGTATGGAGGCTTAGCAGTTACCGTGAGTGAGGAGAGAAGGATCTTTGCCTGAGGTAGCCTGTTCTGTATTGAAAGCTTGAGAATGTGGGTGTTTACTGCATTAACTACATGTGCTAACTCTGTGGCTACTGTGATAGCTTTAACTTTCTGGTTTTGGTACTCAGTTTTCTGATATCTGAACAAATGTTCTAGCTAGGTCCCCCTTGTAGAGATCCTGTTACATTTTGTGATTAATAACCATATAAGCATATTAATAGTTACCATAGGCATTATGAATACTGCATTGCTGATACATTTGGCATAGTAGGTAGGATTACAATGCATAGTGCCTCTATTTTTTCCAGGATCCATGGCCATTTAGATTGAGACTGTAAGGACATGGATCCTGGAAGGGTGGAATGTAATGGTAATGGAATTTAAAGATCCACTTTTATTGGCTTAGTTTTCAGGTTGTGTTAAAACACAAAGCTTCTGAATCCCACTTGTGGGATGGACTTGTTGACATAAAGAGAGGAGGATGAACTGGGAGGAGCTGGTGCTGTGGATAGAGAAGCCCAAGCAGAGAAAGGCCAGAAGAACTTCTGAGAGCAGCTTCGTGGAGGCAGAGAGAGAGAGAGAGAGATTTTCTGGGGGCCAGAGTTGCTGAGAGAGAGAGAGAACTGCCAGTCAAAGCCACCCAGATTGCTGAGGGCCAGTTGGAGTTGCCTGGGACTTTTGAGAACTGCCACCCAGATCTGCTGAGAACTGAGGAGGAATGACTGTGGTGCTGGTATTTTTTCTGTCTTTTTTGATGTTACTCTGCCAGATTCACCTGCTGTTGCAGAGTTCCTGGAAACTTGCTGTTGGTTCAGAAGCCCTGAAGGAGGATTTTCTTGTTGTATGTTTACAGAAATCCTGGAGGAGGGTCTTGCTGATATTTTCAGGGGTCCAGAGACTGTTCTGCAGGCAGAGAATGAATTGATGAGGATGCTGGCGATGTATATTGTGGCTTTGTTAAGTTTTGTCTTCCTAGGCACAGGGATTGCTGAGAACTTGCCTCAGGTCAAGATGAAGAAAAGGCCTCTCCTTGGGTATTGAATGCTGTAACCTTGTTGTGGCTTTGGGTAGATGACCTTTATGCTCTCCACTTCCCCTTTGAGAAGGTGCTTGGTGGTAACTGATGATAATTGTAGTTTATTTGTGATCCAGGGGTGGAGTGCTTGGATTTTTGTGCTTAGTGATCACACAAATGAATGTAATTTGTTTATGATTGGAAATTAATCTCCAGCTGAATAGAGAGAAGACTTTGTGATTGACTAAATGAATGTACTATCTAGGGGTGGAGTACTTGGACTTAGTACTTTGTAACTGAATTGAGGACTTACTAAATTATTGAGTTACACATGGTGAATGCTGTATTTTGATTTTTTGGTGAATGTCTTCCCTTAATCTGTCACTGAATAAATGGAGTTTGCTATGCTAGTAATCTGAATCTGGAAGTTGCTTGTGCTGGGCATTACAACTGTCCCCCTCTTTAAGGAGACATACCAGACAACAGCAGAGTTAAATGTGGAATTGCGGATTGAAAGGATAAAAGATTTTTTCTATATACAGACAAGTATCTACAATTGACTACCTTCAAGTAAAGATCTAAAAGCTCTCTAAACAGCAAATGTTCTCACTTATGTAACTTTATAAGAATCTTCCTAATCCCATCTCTACCACTCATTTACCATGGAACTTTTAGCAAAATGCTTCCCCTCTCTTACCATTGAAGGACATATATTAGTTTACCTTATTGTATTTTTTAAGGGAAAGTATGGTCCTTTTTCATTGTAAACCAATATTTCTACAATATTAAATCCTGGAATCCATTTTTTTCTGGAGAGAAAAGATATGAGTAGTACCAACTTCTTAGGTAAAAAAAAAAAGATCACAGAATCCATATTTTTAGAGAGAGAAGAAGATTTCCTGGGAAGTGTCATCCTAGAGGTAACATGGATTTTCTTCCAGATAGATAAGATGACTTGACAGCATTAACTTATTGGAGAGAATAGAATCCAACAATCCAGATTTCTAGGATGAGAATTGAAAACTCTTAGACAATCCCATAAAAAGTATGTAGGTTGATCCTGAAGTTCAAAGGATAATAAGGATATAAACCATGCCATGAGATACCAGAAGACATTAACTGTGGTCCTCACTATCAATGTAAGTTATTTGGACAGAAACAAATTGCTTATGTAAGAACTGCAAGGTTTGGTTTTTTTTTTCCCATACTTAAAAAGGAAGATCAGGTACCAAAGGTGTATTTTAAGGTTTAAGGTTTTTATAATAAATTGAGGTAAAAGTAGCACTCACTGGAATGTCAGAGAGTAACAACCCCCATGTCACTTGTATTTGATTTTATGCATTCAAATTATTCTGAGGTGTCCATAGGCTTCCAAGACTGCCAAATGGTTTGATGACACACAAAGTTTAAGAGCCCTTGGCCTTACATCCAGTTGATTAGAATAGTTTCCTAACTAACTTACATGGTTCCAGTATTTCCTTCCTCTTTGTCCACAGCTTCCAGAATAATTTTGCTAGTGTTCATTTCCCTGAAAAACAAACAAAAATAAAAAACAAATGCTAGTCATGGCTTAATTTATAAAAGCCTAAGTTTCCCAGTCTAAATTTTAAAAGCATGGAGAACACAGCCTTCCCTTACCTTTTGTTCGATTACCCTTGCTCCATAATCCTATTATAAAGCTTTATCTTCCAGCTAATCTGGTCAAGCTATCTTTCCTTGAAGATTCCTTATACTTCCCTACCTCTACACTTGCCTTTCTTTTACTTAAAATCGTCTTATATCCAAGATAGGGTCCCTCCTCCATTATCATTCAAGGTCCTGATGAAATGCTACTTCTTTCAGGCACTTCCTCATGATTCTCAATCAGTCAGAAGTGATTTTTCCCTTTTTAAGTCTCAAAGCACTTTCTTTGTACCACTCTCATTGTGTTTTCATATTCCAGCTTATATCGTAATTATTAATATTTTTATCCCTCTACTAGATGATGATATAATTCATGGAAAATACCATGTTTTATTCACCTTTGTATGCTCTGAGGTACATTGTAAGTGCTCAAAAAATTGTCCAAAAAAGTAAAAAGAAATCTAGATTTGAAGTCAGGGTACTGGAAATCAATATTACCTGTGTGATATTGGGCAACTCATTTATCCTCTCTGGGCTTCAGTTTATTTATCTGGAAGTGTGGATATTGCATTAGAGGACAACTAAAGACCTTTCCAATTCAATTGTCCTATGCATAGAAAATCATATAATGCTTAATATTTACTTGACAGATGACAGTAATCCTTTTTTCCCCCCAAATTTTATTTTAGACTTAAATGTCAGATCACAAATAGAGAATAAAGAAACAAAAGCATATCATAAAACTTAAATACAGTTAGAAAGAAAAAAAAGTATGCAGTATGCATAACAGAACAAGAGAGGATTCAAAATATGTAACAATAAATTTTCATTTCAAGAAAGCCTACATGATAAATAATACTTATTGTATTGAGAATTGTTCATCTTTTCTTCACTTCCTTGTGAGTTTTCTTTTGTTCTCTGCTCTGTACTTGTTTACTTTGTTCTTTTTTTCCCTTACCCTAACCCTGCCCTCCCCCCAAGGCTACAATAAAGTTTAGATATATTTCTCTATAGCTATAAATATATACACACCCTCCTCTACCCCCATCCCATGGAAGGTTACAATAAAATTTAGATATGATTCTCTATAGCTATAGATATATACATACACATACATACACACACATATACACATACATATATAGACATATACATTCCCAAACTTATTCTACTCCTTATCTTTTTTATGTATATGTATATCTCTTGTGTCCTAACCCTCCTGCCTCTTCTACTTTACTTTTCCCCACTACCTTACCCTCCTATGACTTGCTTGCCCTCTCCAAAGGTCCCTCCATCTTTCCATTCCCATAAATCTAAACCCCCTTCTATATCCCTATTTATGTATTCCCTCAACCTTCCCTCTAAAGATCCCTCCCTTGTCCTGTTCTCCCCCCCATTCCCCTACTGCTTTATTTCTTCTGAATTTAGAAGATTTCTAAACTCCCTTAAATATATATGTATCGGTCCCTCTTACACCCATTCCCAGTTACCAGAACTGTCAACCTTCCTCCCCAATCTCATTCCTGTGTCAATTCTTCCTCTTGCTAAAATAATTACTTTTTTAGCTGTTCCTAAATGGCTTAATTTTAAAATTCATATCATGCTCGGATTTTCACCAGTCTTTCTTATGAGCTACCCAATTATTAATAAGAATCTTAAATATACATTTTACATATACAAAAAGTAAACAGTCTGTTCTTATGGATCTCTCATAATCAATCTTTGTTACGTACCATATATTTGTATTGGTTCTTGTACATCAAATTTTCCATTGAGTTCAGGAAACTCAAAATTTAAAATTTTTGAAATTTTAAAATTTAAAAAAAAATTTAACAGTCTTGAAAATCTGAGAGTTTATTAAATGTCCATTTTTGTTGGTCAAGATAATAGTTAACTTTGCAGAGTATGATATTTTTTGGCCATAGCCCCAGTTCTTTTGCTCTTTGATATGTTGTGTTTCAAGACCTGTGGTCCTTTAATATCTCTGCTGCTAGGTGCTGTGTAATTCTAACTGTGGCACTATCATATTTAAATTGTTTTAATCTTGATGATTTTAATATTTTTTTCCTTGAGCTGGGGATTTCAGAATTTGACTATGATGTTCCTATTAGCATTCCTCATAGGATTTCTTGTAAGTGGTGATCAATGGATTTTTTCTATTTCTATTCCACCCCCTACCTTCAGGACAATTTTCTTTAATTATTTCTTGTATTATTATATCAAGATTCTTTTTTTGATCATAACTTTCAATTAGTCCAATTATTTTTATATTTTCTCTTCTTGTCTATTCTCCAAATCTGTTGCTTTTGTTATGTTTCACTTTCTCTTATATTTTCATTGTTCATATTTTGTTTAATCATTTCTTGATCTCTCATAGTTTCCCTGGCTTCACTTTGCCCAATTCTAATTTTCAAGGTGTCATTTTCTTCCCCAAGATTCTGAATTTCCTTTTCAAGTTGACTTTCTTTTCATACCCTTCTTGTTTTTCTTGGATTATTCTTATTTTCTTTTCTACTTTTTCCTCCATCTCTGCCATTTGATTTTTAGGTCTTTTTTAAGGTCTTCTATAAATTCTTTTTGGTCAGGTGACCATTTGGTGTTACTCTTTGGGGTCTTCTTTAATTCATTATCCTCCTCTGAAGATGAACCCTAGTAATTTCTTTCCCATAATACGTTTTTATGGTTGCATTATTTCTTCTTTCTGTGTGTGTGTGTGTGTGTGTGTGTGTGTGTGGTGATAGTTTAATTATTTGTAGTCACTTCTAGCCCTGGGGTATGGGAAATGGTGCCTCTTGCCCCAGATCTTCAGTTCTTCCCTCTAGTCTGAAAGCAAATCCAAACCTCCACCCTCCTATAAGTGCCTATAACCAGGGGCTTTCTGCCCTACTGCTTCTGCACTCACCCGGTCTGTGCTGGTTCCTTCCCAGTCCCTTCCTCAATTCGCAGCACAGCTGGGTCTGGCAATTCTGGTCAGCAGAGGTCCCCTCAATCTTCCGGAGCTCAAACACCCAGCTCTCCTCACTATCCTGGGTGTAAAATTCCTGTGGTTGGGGATGTGGCAACCTCTCAAACCAACTAACCCAACAAGCTTGCTGCTTGTTGTTTAAGAGACTTGACACTTGTTGTTAAAATGGAACCTAGCCTGGAGGTGTTTATTCTTCACAGGGACCAAACCTTGTGCTGAGATTTTTCTTTCATATTTCAAATTGTCCTAGAAGGACCTAGGTTATGCCCCTGTTTTTATTTATCTCCACCCACACTTTGTTCACCCTAAGGGGCTATTTTAGCTATTTTGTGGGGGAAGATCTTGAGAACTTGAAATTTTCTGACCTACCCTGCCATCTTCCCAAAATCATCTCTCCACAATATCCTTAATGAAAGATATATATCTAAGGCTATATCTGAGACAGATAAGGTTAAGGAAAACATCAGAAAAAGAATGAGGGATTCAGAGCTGGGCCTAATAGCCAGTTATGCTGACTTCTAGGTCATTGTCTTTGGTTCATTTGTTTCCCTGAAGACCATTTTCCCCAAATGTTACATTTACTTTTCTGAGAAAAAGTTTTTGTTAGCTGAAGCTATATTCAAGCCCCCGCCAATATAAAAGATAATGAGTAAACTGAAGAGGTTCTACTATGCATATCTAGGACTATCCAGAAGAGAATGTGGTCTTGCAAAAATGTAACTAAAAAACCATCCCTGTTTACAAATCAGTCTTATGTGTCTAGTTATCATAAACCCATGACTCAGAGCCAAATGACCCTAGAGGAATCTAGAGGGGGAAAAAGACTGTGAACCCATAGTTTTAAGAAAAACCCTTGGATTATGAACAGCCCTCAGAGGTTCAGGAAACTGGTGAAGGCCAACTGGATACAAGCAGCTACTGTAACTTTCCTTTTATTTAATATAATACAGTCACATATTCCAACAGTGGACATTGCCCAGCTCTGTAATAATTGAAACAATTAGATTATTCCTACTTCATTGACACTGTGTGGGGTGGGGTGGGGTGGAGGGGCACAATAGGACATAATATCTAACTGCAGTAGGGGGAAAATGTTCAAAGATCGTACATGTGTAAATAATTTTTCATGGACCCTTTATATTTCAAATTCAGAATAAAACTAATAGATTTGAAGATAAAAGAAAATTTCAAGAAGAAAGGCAAATACTAACCATTTCATAAAAGATCAGCAAAAATGAGTCTTCGTTGAGATGAAAAATCTGTTGTTTACTTGAATGGGAGTGAGGGAAAGCAAGGTTTTCTTCTTACCTTAGCAGAGTCAGAGAGAAAATGAGAGTATGAGGATGGGGGCAGCAGTGGGAGTTCCAGCTTGGGGGTGTTGATTGCTGTGTAACTACAGGCACAGGAAACTTGACTTGAATTATTGGAGAAGGTACAGATATGCTTTATGTGTAATTGGGCATGAAAAATCCCTCATTTCCAGTTTCAGTAGGTGTTTAAATTGCATTTACAATATGAATATAATTGTGTTTATTTGCTCACCTAACTACCCACTTAAGATGTACTATATGAAAATCTAGTCCATAGACTCCAGAAAGAGGAGACCCAGGGGGTAAACGATAAGAGTGTCTAAATACATTTGAGGTAGAAATGCATGGCAATAATAACAGGAAATACTAATAAAAGGTATTAAAAACATTAGCTGATTCCTCTTCACAAGCACCCTGCAAGGCAAGGAAACAAACCCAAAGCATCTTGAGGCCCATCCAGAGGTGCCACCAACGCAGGGGTGCTTGAAACCATGAATGCAGAATCAGCTCTATAAAATACTTGTTTACAATTAAGATGACCCGAAAACAGGCCATTCAGTGGTGGCTTCTTGTTATGCTCTTAAAGTATTCTTTAATCGTACATAAGGAATAAATCGTCTAAATGGGTTTCTAACATAAGAATATAAAATGTTTATATTGTTGCAATTAGCAAGAAGTTCTCCTTCCCCCACTCTCCTTCCTCAAAAGGCAATTTAGCAAAGAGACATTTGCCATCTGAAATGTCACTTAGTGGAGGATAGGATGGGTATCTGTTTAACAACTCAAACGTCAAGCTTATTAATACTTTTCCTTGTCAAATGTAAAAATAAATGGGCAGGGTGGAGGTGGGGAGGAAGAGAGGACCCCAGGGAAGACATAAAATGAAAGAAATGAGAGATTTTTTTTTATCTAGTCCTTTGCCTCAATCTTCTGGCATTATTCTCCAATAGCTAGGTAGAGAGGTTTGCAGGCAAATATGAGATTTTCTCAGACAATAAGTACTAGTGCATCTGAGTTAACCTATGGTGCCCTTAAGAATTAATAGCCTGATCCTTCAGATAGAGAAGTGATGAAATCAAATGGGCTTTCTGTTTGCTTTGTTGTTTAGGCTTTGAAGTTCTATTTAAAAATAAAATTACTTAGTATTAATTCTTAAAGGTGTTCTTCCAAGTGAAAGACTGCATATTCTAGTCAGGGCTAAATATCCCTGGGTCTAACAAAACAAGTTCCTACTAATTTGTAGTTGGGATCTTAGACACAAAGACACAGTTTGAGATAGACTTTAGCAGTACAGCACTTATTACTTACTAAACAGGAACTGATTTTTATTTTTATTTATTGGTGAAGATGGTACTCTTTGGAAGCATGTTTGGACTTTGGAAGCATTTCTATTTAAAACGCAAGCCTAATCTGCATGTCTTTTTGTTGTTATGTCCTATGATTCACACAGGCAGAAACACAGTATAGACCCCTTATCCTCACTAGCAATAAAGAATCACAATATTTTAGAATGTGAATCTAGGATCCTTGGTTCTTGTGCTACCTATTTAATTCTGAACTCCTCACTACTTTCTGGGGGTGGTGACCAGAAATTTTATTTTTGCTTTTTTGGGGTGAAAGAGGGGAAGGTAGGGAAATTGCTGTTAAGTGACTTGCCCAAGATAACAGGGCCAGATTTTTGTGTTAAGTATCTGAGACCAAATTTGAACTTGGGTCCTCCTGACTCCAGGGCTGGTGCTCTATTCACTGTGCAACCTAGCTGCCCTGTGACCAGATTCTTAATCTGTTATAAATGAGGAAGTTTATTAGTGGCCTTTAGAAATTTTAGTGAATAAAGGGTTGGGCCTAAAGTCTGGAAGTCTTCATTTCAAATATGGCATCGAATACTTACTAGCTGTGTGACCCAGGGCAAGTCACTTAACCTCTATTTTCCTTAGTTTTTTAATATGTGAAATAAGGGACAATAATAACACCTACCTTCCAGTGTTATTGTGAGGATAAAATGAGACAATATTTGCAAAGAGTTTTGCAAACTTTCAAGTGCTATGTAAATATATTATTACTGTTGTTATTGTTGTTTTTGTTATTGATGTTATCAATTATCCTCTCTATGATTCTTTCTACATCCTGAAGGCTATGACTTGGGAAAGTCCTTCAATCTTGGAATAGCCTCTTGATAGAGTAATGATCTCATTAGTATCATTACTCTGTCCACTTGTGTACTAGTGAAGATCATATCCTTTCCATTTTCTCTCACACTTTGAAATTTCAGGCCATGACTCTCCATAAATCCTCCAAAGAAGATTATCAAATGCATTAGAATATAACTCTTCCATGTTATGTATTAAATTTAGCATCAGGAGGACTAAGCCCTTAGTTGCAAATCCTTCAGGCCAATCCAAACAAGTCTATTATTGAACTAGATAGCTGGCTGTCTGAATCTATCTTAACTTCAGTTTCCTCACCTGTAAAATGTACATCTGGGAAAATGGTTGGATATATTGGTTAAGATAATGAATTTGGGGTTTGATTTGTTGAATTTGAGATGCCTAAGGAACAAAAATAATTTTATCTTGATGGCTTAGAAGCCGTCTTTGCTTTGGCCAGATCCATGTTTAAGGAGTGGGATTCCAAACAATGAATACACCAATCATAAACAACAGATTGTGAAATTCTTACTCCAAATTCAGGATTATGCTGTGGAGAATACTAAAGATGGATGAGGCATTGCTGCTGCCCTAAAGAAGCTCATTAGATAATTAGGTAATGAGACTAATATTGAAAGAGAAAGAAAACAAGAAGTAGATAAAGGAGTATGTTGTAGAGGCAGTCTGGAGGGTGAATTATCTGGAAATCACATCATATGAGAACTGTATAAAGAAACTAAGAAAGTTTAGCGAAAAGAAGTAGATAGATAGACAGATAATAAAGAACACTGATTAAGTACTTTCTATGTGCCAAGTACTTTGCTAAGTGATGGAGCAAGGAAGGCAGGGCAATTGGGGTTAAGTGACTTGCCCAGGGTCACATGGCTAGTGTTAAGTGTCTGAGGCTGGATTTGAACTCAGGTCCTCCTGACTCCAGGGCTGGTGTTCTATTCACTGCGCCACCTAGCCACCCCAGGAAAAATTATCTTAAGGAAAAATAGAAAGACACCAGATAGTACTCCTTGCAGAGCAAAGCGGTTGGTATATAGGTAAGGGATACATTACAGAGTAAGCCTGAAAGAAAGTCGGCATCATATTTGGGTCTTCTGATGATATGGCAGTTCTTGGCAAGGACTCATCAATCATCTGTTTGTCCCAGGGCACAGTCATGGAGAAGAGAGTAGAAGACAGCAGTTAGGGGGAGCATATGGGAAGATTAAGCCTTGAAAAATGAGAGGACAAGGAAAAGGAGAAAAATATTTAGGGAAATAACAGGTCTTCAAATTCAGACCCTGTAAAGAAGTAGATTTATTCTACTTGGCTCCATGAGGTAAAAACATGAGACTGAGATTTCAACAATGCAATTTTTATTCCAACATATGGAAGAACTTTCTAGCTATAAGACAGGTTTGGAAACAATTGGAAGAATCAAATATCGGTAGATAGATACGATAGATAGATAGATAGATAGATAGATAGATAGATAGATAGATAGATAGATAGATAGATAGATAGATAGATAGATGATAGATAGATGATAGATAGATAGATAGATAGATAGGTAGATAGATTATATGTCTATGTATAGTGTACACACACACACACACACACACATATACATACATACATGAACTACTATAGCCCCAACCTGGAAACTAAGGGAAAAAATAGTGTATGAATTTGCTTTCAACTACAGCTGAACTCCTCATTGATTGGCTAAATATGGTCAACATCAAAATGTAGTCTCTCCTACATTAACATAATGTGCCTAACCCAGCATCATGAGAAATAGAATTGTCACTGAAATCATCAAGCCCTGGATAAAGGTGCCACCTCTGATTCACACTGGTTATGTGACCTTGCACAAGTGTCTCTGTGCCACTAGAAAATTCTCTAAAATTATAGGTTGAAGAACTGATCATCTTCATTAACATTGTAATTCTCTTTTTATCTGAAAGGAAGGAAGGAAGGAAGGAGGGAGGGAGGGAGGGAGGGAGGAAGGAAGGAAGGTAGGTAGGTAGGTAGGTAGGTAGGTAGATAGGTAGGTAAGTAGGTAGGTAGGTAGGTAGGTGTTGAGAGCCAAAATATTTGATTCAGCATTCAAATATCTTTGGGTGTTGAACTCTAAATGTTTGAAGATTGCGGCTTTGGCTTTGAAGTCTGCTCTCAATTGTATCTGTTTATAACTGTGGCTGCATTAGGAGGTACCTGAAGACTAGAACAAAAGTTTTACCCTAAGACTTTAGTCTCCTAGATAATAAATTCTTGTCAAATTATCTATTCTGTGCTATTTCCAGGATATAACAGACTAAAATAATGATAAGAAAACTTGAGTCTTTTTTCTTTGTCTCATTTGCTTTATAAAAACCTTGTTCTAAGAATCAATAAATGGAGTTCATGGTCCTTCCTTGAACTACTCACATGGTCTGGTCATTTCTTATTCACATCTCTGATCATGCTTAGTGCTGGACATTGAGCAGCCCATGACAGGAAGGAAAGAAGGAAGAAAGGAAGAATAAAAGTTCAGGTCCAGAAAAAAAATAACAGCAGTAACAACAAAAACAGCAGATACTTTAGTGGTAATTTGAAGATTGTGCTCATAGCACCTAGCTCAACAAACACTTTTTTCTTAAAATGGAATGAATGGACTTTACAAATGCTATTTCATTTTATCCTCAAAGAACCTTAGGAGGTAGATGCTACTTTTACCCTGTTTCATGAAGGAGAAAACAGAGGGAGACTGAGGATAACTGACTTACCCAGGGTCACATGTTAATTAAGTGCTTAAAACAAGATTTGAACTCATATCTTGCTCTATGATAGCTTAGAGGATCGGAACTCAGTTAGGAGGGTATAATCTAGGTAGGATGTGATAGCTCCTTGACAATATATTGGCAATAGGAAATGAATGGGTGTCAATAATTATTCTGAACGAGGGAAGAACAAGATTTAAATGGATGTGGAAAATAAGGGAGAAGAAAGAGCCAAAGATGACGAAAAAGCCAGGAAACAATTAAGAGAAGATGGTATCACTGACAGAAATAACATCTAAATGTGTGGCTAATTTTGGAGAAAAGATCTTCTGTTTAACTTTAGTATAGTAGCTGCAGATGTGGGGCTAGATTTAGGATAAAAGATCAGACTTTAGGTTATAACATTAGAAAATATCTATATAGGGGTGATGGTTGAGGTATTGGGTGTGGAAACTCCATTCCACTAATGGACAATGACAATTTGTCTGTAATATAGCCTTAAAGAAATATACACTGACATATCTGAAGGTTTATAGATGGATGAGAACAATAAGGGAAAGGGTTCCTCCCCACTTTCCCTTACATTTATCTACACACACACACACACACACACACACACACACAGTTTAGCTGTTTTCCCTCCCTTCAATTAAGTCTTTGGCTTTTGCAAAAGTAAAACAAAGGGCAAGGATTGAATGTGAAAGGTAAACCTATTTAGAGTTAAGGAGGAAGAGGAAACAAAAGAATGAAAATTCAGAAGGACAGAAGGAAAAACAAAAGAATGATTAGTACTACAGACTGAGAAAGCAAAAAGTCCTTTGATTAGGGGTTGGTTAACATTGTTAAATAATACTGAGAAGTTGAATAAGTATTTGGAATATGGTGAATGGGTTGTCACTGGTGATTTAAAAAAAAAGTAGTATCAGCAATTTAGAGGATGAGGAAAAGTCAGATTGAAGTGGTAAAACAAGTATGTTCATCCAGCATTCCTTGGCTTCTGTATTTAACTTCAAGGAGTCTTAAGACTTTCTGATACTCTTCCACCATATTTCTCTTTCAATGCAAAAGGAGTAAGTTGTAACACTAGACTGACAAATGCTTTCACTTAAAATTCAAGGCAATTACCTCCAGGGCTTAGGGAGTCATCAGAGCCCCAAGCTGGGGTCCTTAAATTTCAAATTGCATTCCTTTCCCCAGTTTGTGTCACCACCTTCTCAGGGTTTTTACATATTTAATACTTAGTACCCCTACTGTGATGAATAGAAAGTGTTGCATTTGACTGGCACAAGATGGTAAGTGCTTTGAAAGTCATTATCCTAAATACAAAAAGATTTTGAATAATCCTTCAAAATGTCAAGGCACATATCACATCAGCAATTGTTAAATATTTCTTCTAGGGGAAGAAGTTAATTTAAAGTACTTTTGATGTTCAACTGCCACTCACTATAATTTGAGGTGGAGGGTGAGGTGAGGGGGGGAATTGGGGAAAATGAACATTTAGATACCTCTGGACTTCCTTCACCATCCTTTCATAGGTTTTGCAAAATTGAAAGGGGCTTTCAATTTGTCCTTTGTACTTTTCCACCTCTTTTTTCAAGTGTTCCTTGATGTCCCCATCCTTCTAGTATCTTTTCAGCTCTTGAAACCCCTCCCTGCCACCATCTCCAAACCTCAGTTATCAATCTTGCTCTCAGTTAGTTGGCAACTAATCCCCACTAAGGTGTTAGCTGATAACTGGCTTAAGGTGTTATCCCTCCCAGAAACATTTACATTTCAATAGGGAACTCTGGAAGACCTAAAAACTTTCCAAATATAAAGTAATACAAGCTACCTAATAATGGTAGAATTTAAGACAGTTCAAAATGGGCAGGCAAAATATTTTTTGGGGGGGGTAGAATTCTTCCACAATCCTTCAAAATCACTTTATGTGTTTCCCCTTCTACTCTAATTTCCATATTGCCAACATAATAGGGTTATAGTAGGATAACTCATCTAGGCAATATCAATAATTAGAGGGATCAAATCAATCAATGAATGAACACTTATTAGGTATCTATGAGGTGATAGACACAGTGTGAAAGTGGGGATGCAAAAGGAGGCAAAAGACAGTCCCTGACCTCAAGCAGTTTATAATCTAAACTGGGAGACAAAGTGTAAATATATACAAAATATGTAATATACAGGATAATAGGAGATAATTGACAAGAGGGAAGAATCTAGAATTAAGAAGGATAGGGAAGGCCAGTAAAAGACACAATGTTATTGGAGACTTAAAGGAAGTTGGAAGGTTGGCAATAGAAAAGTGTTCCAGGTATGAGAGACAACCAGAGAAAATATCATAGAACTGACAGGAGGCCACTGTCATTGACCTAAAGAGTACATGTTGGGAACTAAAGTGGAATAAGACTGGAAAGGGGCAAGGGGAAGATAAAGAGGTAGCAAATCGTTAAAAATAATTCTCTTTTAGCTTTCTGAGACCATTAGGGACATCTTTCAGTGACTGCTTTCAAATAAACTTGCTGAATTGATGCAGAGAGTACATTTGGCTTATTATGACTTCTAGTTAAAAAAAAAAACTCATCTAACGAAAGAAAAAGCTGTAAACATACTTTGTTCAATCAACAATTTAATCCCAGGGGTGGCCAGGTGGCTCAGCAAGTAAGAACACTGGCTCCAGTGTTGGGATGACCCGGGAATCAAATCCCGGCTCAGATACATAGCACCACACCCAGAAGTAACTGGCCATGTTACCTGGAGCAAGTCACTTAACCCCGATTGCTTTAAAAAAAAAAATTAATCTCATTTCATTTTTAACAAATACACCAGTTTATTTAGTAAGTCCAATAGTACCTTTAAGAAGTTCCTGTGAATGCCTCCCTAGTAAGTTATTTCACATCAGGTAGAAAATAAATCCAACCTGAGTGACTTCTCTTTTTAGAAAAAAATTCTAATGTCAAAACAGAATTGTGTGCCTGTAGATTAAAAAGCTCATATTTTCCTCATAAAATTCAAAAGTCAATTCACCAGGAAAAGTGGTTTGGAGGCAGCAAATATAAGAAAAATAAAAATTGGGAATTAAAATCTGAAGTTCTATCCCAGTACTGGTACTAACTTGTTATGTGACCTGGAATCTCTCTGACTCTTAATTTTCTCAGTTGTAAAATAACAACTATGTTATAGAAACAAACTTTAAGAGAGTTTCTGCCTCTGTGAATTTACAGTCTATGCCCTGAAGAGGTAATACAAAAAAATTCATATTTTGCAAACCTTAAAGCACTACATAAATGTTTGTTACTACTACTAGTACTACTAATTAATAATGACAATAATAATCATTATTGTAATCACAGTTCCAAAGTACACAGGTATGGAACTCTTTCTATACTGCTAGAGATGAATATACTGCCCTGTAAGAGGGAGTGGTAGAGTTGGTGAGAGAATGAGAGAGTAGAAAAGAGGAAAGCTCTTCCCTTCTTCAGAAAGGCATCTTCAAGTTCTCTTCAAATACCAAGTCAGTTTGGATGCTTTTGACTTCCAACTTCTAGAAGGAAAATGGAATAGTACAATCTTCAGGTTGTTGAAGGAAATGACAAAGGGAAGAGATGACATTCTCTTATCTCTTATTGTGTCCCCTTCTCCCTATTCCCCCTTGCTCAACTAACACTCTCCCTTGGTTCAACTGTTACCTCTCTTCCAATGGGAGAGCTCTTTTACTCTGGTATATATATATATATATAATAAGCCCTCCCCTTACTGTGTAAGATTCCTCTAAAATAAGCCCTCCCCTGAAAATAAGCCCTCTGGTGTTTTTCTGTCCAAAAAAATTAATAAGACAGTGTCTTATTATCGGGGAAACATGTTTTATATATATATATATATATATATATATATATATATATATATATATATCCTCCTACATACATCTCTGATTTTATTTTTTGAATGATTTGGATAGATGGATTTCTTTGCCACCTGCTGCTGTTTGTTCATTATGGAACTGATTTTTAGTGAAAAGGAGTCAAGCATTCGATAAAAAACATGAGGTCTTCCTTTCTCTCCCATGAGAAACTGTAACCAGAAATTTAGCTGGAACTCCATTATATCTCCTTACACTAACAATATTTAAGTGATCATATAGCTATAATTCTTGCCCAGTGCCCAATCTGTCTGGGAGAGAAGAATGGCCTCCAGTCCCAATTTCCCTCTTTCCCTTTTGGTGGGAATTAAATACTCCCCTGAAGAAAAGTAGAAAGAGAAGAGGCTAAAGATGTCTGCTTTGCCTCCCTTCAAGCCACACAAAGATGTCTCAACACAACTTGAACTACATTATGTTACTACTTCTGCTGCTGCTGCTGCTATCTTTACTAATATTCTATGAACTGAAATCCCTGGGGAAATGGGGCTGTTTTATCCTAGAAAGGGAAGATTGAGGAGAGGGGAACAGGAAAGCTAAAATCCACAACTTAAAAGACACATATTTCTCTCCAGAATTCCAGTCACAAATTGGTAGTTGAAACACAGAATGTCATATCTAGAAGATACCTTAGTGGACTTTCATATAGTACAACTAATCAAAAAAACAAACATCTTTGCAACATAATGCAGTTATTAAAACCTTTGTTTGAAGAACTCTGTGGATCAAGAATTCATTACCTGGGTGGCTAGGTGGGACAGTGAGTAGAGCGTTGGCCCGGAGTCAGGAGGACCTGAGTTCGGTTCTGGTCTCAGACACTTAACACCCACAAGGTGTAAACCTTGGGCAAGTTACTAAACCCCAATTGCCCTCCAAAAAGCAAAAAAAAAAAAAAAAAGAATTCATTACCTCTTGATTCAGCTTATTCCAGCAGCTCTAATTTAAAACAAAAAACACATTTTCATTCTTAACCTCAAGTTTAAATTGACATCTTTTATATTACTATCTTTTGCTCCTAGTTGTACTCACTGTGGTCAAACAGAACAAAATTAATCCTAATCCCTTTTCAAATGAAGTCCTTCAAATATTTGAAGACCACTCTCATGTACCTCTTACTACTTTTCTCCAGAACTAAACATTGCTAAGTCTGTAAATTGATTCACACTTGTCATTAAGTCAAGACTTCTATTATCTTGATTGCCTACCTCTGAATCAATTTACTGACATGCTTTCTAAAATGTGATACCCCAAACTTAAACAGAAATGATTCAACTAGGGCAGAAAAAAAAATGGGACTATCATCCTCTTGTTTATCAGATGCTATAGCTCTCAATACAGTATAATTTTACTTTTGTTGTTTGTTGTTTTTGGTTAGTTATTTTGTTTTGGGGCTTTTTGGGGGGAAGGGGTGGGACAAGGTATCATTTGACATGATTCAAAGACATTCACGTTTCATTTCTTTCTTCTCATACAGCTACCACCTTAACCCAAGCCTTAATCTTCTCATTATCTTCCCATTACTACATAACCTCCTGTATTAGTTATCCCTGCTTCCAATCTCTGCCCATACAAATTCATTCTCTATAATAGCCACCATATTCCTAAGAAACAGGTATGAACATAATACCACCCTATTGAAAAACATACTGTGATACCATATTACTTTTAGAAAAAAAAAATTCAAATTCTTCATTTAAAGTCCTCCACAGTGTGGCTCCAATTTACCTTTCAAGATTATTAATTAGTCAAACTGAGCTAATTAGCTTGGCTAATCTTTTCCTCCACTCATGCCTCCCTGTTTCTTTGTAGAAGTCATCCCCCATGCCTGAAACTTGTTCCTCCTCAACTGCACCACTCAGATTGCACTTGCCTCAAAGATCAGTTAGACTGAGATAATTGGATTTCTTCCCCCTTTTTATTCATGCTTTTGTCTAGATCAGTTTTCCATATATTTTCCTATCTAGTCATACAACAAAATAGAATCTACTTGAGGAACCTACAGTTTTTCCTGCCCTAGTAGTTTTTGTTGTATGTTTGGGATGTTGGAGGTGCTGAGGGAGGGGGGAATCCCTGTATCTCCACTTGTCTACTTATACTTTGTGTCTTGCATACATTAAGGAAGGTTTTTTTTTTTTTTTTTAAATAAACTGACTACATCTAATAACCAAGTAGAATTCTATTCTTCTAGTCCCAGGTATACTTTGTCACTAGAATTAACTATGAAGAGCAAGAAACCTAGTCATAAACAAATAAGAAATGAAATTGGGAAGAACTTAGAAATACAGAATGTCAGAGCTTGTAGGAACCTTAGATGTTTCCGAGGTCCTTAGCCTTTCTCTGATTATGATTCCCTTTGTCAAACAGGAAAAGTCATTGACTCCTACTCAGAATAACGTTTTTAAATGCATAGAATAAAGTATATAAGGATAAAAAAACAATATTCAAGTAATTTATCAGATTATTTATAAATTCCCAAACCACAGATTAAGACCCACATATTTAGACTAATCCCTTCTCTTTACAGATGTAATAGGACTACTCAAAGAAGTTTCTGATTAATATAGTAAGTGTCTAGGAACTCAGTACCTTTATTCCCCTCCTGGTCCTACACCTGATTTTCTGGACAACAAAATTATGTCTTTACTGATCTTTTGTTCTGAAACTTCCGTCAGTGCCTGGTTGCCTATTCATCCTAGAACATCCAACTACCAGTGTGACATACTCACCCTTGAATACTTCTCTGCAAGGTCTGCCTCCTTTCTCCCACTAGAAAGTTCTTCCTGGAGTCTCTATTTTTTTTGAAGGCATCCCAGTCTGGTCAGCTTTTATTCTTCTGCTGGTCCTGCTCCTGACTTTTTTGACTTCAAAAGCATGCCTTCATTCACCTTCATTCCCCCAACCCCTGTTTTTCAATTCACTTCTGTGGGTTGTTTTGCTCCATTAGAATGTAAAATTTTCTTTTGGCAAAGGATGACTTTTGGCTTTTTTTTTTTTTTTGTATCCCCATAGCTTAGCACAGTGCCTGAGCAAAAGTTTGTTTCTTCCCATCTCAGTTCACTTGATTAGGCTGCTGGATAAGACCTTTATTAAACTAAAGTTTACCCCTTCCCATATAGCTGAACATTCATACCACTTGCTGAGGGACATGCTGACTAGGAGAATATTCTGAGCTTCTCTGATTAGTCCCCAGTGACTAAAACTATTTGCTGATGTTTGGTTAAATAAAGTTGTGCTATTGGTGAGCTCTTGTTGGAGTAACTTTTCCCTCCATAGCCTATGAAACATCCAAAATTGTTTTTTTTTTCCTTTATTTTTTCTACCTAAATTATTCTGAAGTGCTTTCTCTTCCTTGAACTTCCAAATATAGTGAATCAGGAAGAAGGAGAAATTTATTCTCAGTGTTCTTATGGTTCACAAAAAAAGAAAAGTCATTTAATAGTCTTCTCATTGATTGAGTACAAGTTTTTAGACCTCAATTAGCTAGAAATCAGAAGACATTTTAAACAATGGGCACATTCCAAAAAGCTTACCATTACCTTCCAACCAAGTAAATATCCAGTTCATGGGAGATAACTTTCTTCAAATAAAGGTTTACAACCATTAAACTCAGCAAGTTGATGGGGATGCACCAAATCAATGAACTTTCTCCTTGGTTAAGGCAATAACACTACTAAAATTCAGAAAGGTAAAGTGATTTTTCCCAAGTCCCTATAGTTAGTGAACCTTAGAAAGTAATAATTGAAACATAGGACGTCTAAGTCTGGGGTTTGTTCCACAATACCCCATTGGTACCACTCCTTCCCTACTCCCCTGCCCCCAGTTCCAGTGCTTTCTTCTGCCTTACTGTTACTCACTGTGCCTCATTGCCACATTTAGTTAAGTCTGTCCTGGACAGCATTAAATGTATATGTTTTCCTCTGGCCCTTCCACTCCTCTGTCAAAATAAACTGTATACTGTGCTCAATTTCTTCACTTAATTGGGCTTAGGATTGGTTAATTAATCTGATAAATTAACTTATTAATGATTGACAATGGTTGCATGTATTTTGTTTTCCTGATAGTTGAATTTTAGTAGGACCTTCAATACTTTAAAACAAAAGCCTGTAAGATTGGAGGATTTGATTCATATGCTAAGTCACTCTACTGGTCTATTTTAAAGCTATGAAGAAAGAAAGTTGAGTCCTACAGCCCAATCATTTGTCTGTTCCTTTGAAAAGAGCTTCACACTTTCTTATCTTCATTATGTATTGACTAAATGATTGAGTACAATTCAACAGCTATTTCAAAGTATAACATCTGAAAGTTTGAAAGATTTCCTGGTCATCTAGCACAATTCTACACCAAATATAAGAATCCTCTCTACAATATCTTTGACTGATAATGATTCAGCATTCTCATATCATCCAATGAAAGGAACCTCACTGACATACAAAACTGCTCATTCAATTTCTAGATAACTTTGACTGTGAGAAAGATATTTCTTATATTGAAATACTATCTACCTCCATGCAATGTTCCTAATTGTTCTTACTCCCTTAAAACTATATAGAATCTTAGAGCATTGATGGATTAATTAGTCTACATATGGGGCATAGCAACAGGAAGTTGATGGAGGTAGTATAGAAGAAGTGGAATTGATCAATGTGAGAAAGATCAAGGAATAGGTAGTGAATCCCCATTAGAATTAGTGCTGTTTCAAGTGGAAAAATGACCCAAATAAGCCACAATCACTCTTCCTCTGACTGTCAATCTCAGCTACTTGTATTCCATTTTCCTAAGGACTTCAAGATAACTAGAAAGGTACTGTTAATGTGGCTGTTTTATTTTTGAAATGGTGTAGTGCCTTTACATTTTACAAAACTCAATCAAGTTTTCAGCTTTTCTCTTCAAACCCTTTCTTTTCCCTATTAGTCTGCTAATAATCATTGCTTTTCTGGCATCCCCATTTTGTCGAGTTATTATGCATTCCTCAGCATTGTGAAAAATGAAAAGTGGAAAAATCACATATTTTTCAGCTGACTTAACACTGCGTAAAGTGCTGAAATTATTAATTGAACATCTTGATTATAAATTAGGTGGAAATAATGTTGAAGAAGCAGCCCCTAGTCATATAGGATTATTATTAGGGCTACACACTGAATGATTTGAATTTCATTCTGGTGGTAGTAAATATAGTTATTACCGGTGAATATGAGCTCATGGATTTTGGCTGAATGTCAGGCAAATCATGCAAGCAATTGCATCCACAATTTTGAGTTTTATGTCCTAAAACCCTATGAATCCTAGCTCTTGCCCCTTCACCACCCCAAAGCAACATCAATTATTTAAGACCTCTGTTAGTATCCATCTTCTCTCTGGTAACATTCAGTTTAAAACCACATCATAGCAAATGTGCATTCATTTACATACACCCCACTTATTTCAAAGTTGTTACATTTCATATAAAGGCTAGATCTAGGCTTACCTTTGACTTCTTTCCAGGACAAAAAAAGGGTATACTGAATAAATGAATGGAAACAAGATGAGTATATAGGGGAATGTTTACCTTAGTTGACAGAACAAACACATTTTAAGTCCTTACTAAAAGTTATCACTATAATTGTATGTATGCTAATTACCAATGACTATGAATTATATATGAATTCATATTTGAAAGGATATATAACTAATAATACTTGACATTAATATTATGCCTTACGGTTTGCAAATTGTTTTACCTACATTATAAGATTCAATACTACTGATATATTTTCAGAGTTTTACAGATGAGGAAACTGAGACAAAGAACATTTAAGTAGTGTACCCATCATCACGTAGTCAATGTGGATGGAAGGGATGAATTGAACCTTAGCCTTCCTGACTCTCCATCCAGTGCTCTCCCCATTACACCAAGTTACCTCTCCACTAGTCATTTAAAATTTATTGAGAACCTACAATGTGTCATGCATTGCGCCAAGCTTTGGGGGTACAGAGAAAGGCAAAAGATAGTCCTTGCCCTCATGCAGCTTACAGTGTTAAGGAAGGGAAGACAATATACAAATGGAAGCTGAAAGGGAAGAGCTGAAAGGCATAATGAAGATATCCAGAGGACTGCAATAAGATGGGAAATGAAAAGATAACTGGCCAGGTCACCTGTCTAAAATGAAGATTCTAGAAGAAGCTATTCACTCTCCACCCTCCAATCAGAGGGAGGAGGAGCTTCAGGGGCAGAGGGTAATAATGAGGTACAAATTCCAGAGCAGAAATGATCTTTCAGGATGAAAAGTTTCCAAGGTCATGATCCAGAATCCCAGAGGAATGAAACCATATGAAAAAGAAGGATCAAAGTGCTTTACAATAGTACTTTGTCAGTAACATGACTTACATGTATTTAAAAGATTTAACAATATCTATCTTTAAATTTTTTTTGCCTTTTTAGTTATATAATTCAGACTTTTCCCATCTTATCATTTTTCCATACTGTCTTACTAAGGCCAGGAAGACTTGGGGTCAAGTTTCCTTCTGACACATACTTGTTTTATGACCTTCTATGAAAGTTATTTTAACCTTACTGTTTTAAGCAACTCTCAATAACTATAAATTTCTATTGTGTAAAGGGAGACCTTTGGGATACCTTGTGTATATATTCATATGTATATGTATACATGCATAATTACACATGACATATGGGAACATTTTTGTTTACATAAATATATCATATATGCTATATGCAGACATATATATATATATATTTGCTATGTATAAATAGGAATAGAAATTGAGGAGAGAGGGAGCAGAAGAAGGAGAGGGACAGAGATAGAGATAAGAATAGAGAAAAGGACAGAACCTTTTGATTTCACTGGTAGGGGGAAATCTGGAAAAGAAAACTTTGTTTATTAATGCAAGTCAGTACCATTTCTGCAACTTATAGTCTTAGAGAGTTATTTAGAGTACTGGGAGATTAGATGATTTACACCTAGTTTTCATCCAAAATTTGCAACCTGAATCTATTAAGTACCAATTAATATATTTTCCTATCTCTTCCTATTTCCAGTGCTTGCTTAAGAAATGATGACTGAATTGAATTAAATCTATAATATAATTATAAGAATAATCTACACGAACCTGAGCTTTATTTTGGACAAGCATTATCTTAGACAGTGCTTACCAGTAAAGGAATCCAGATTTAAAGGTAGAAGGAACCTTAGAGGCCATCTGATAATGCATACCTTATTTAACACATGAGGAACCGAAACTAATAGAGTTAAAGGGCTGGACCAGGCTCACAGGGTTAGTACTTATTTGAGGCAATACTTGAACCCCAATCTTCCTGCCACTACTCTACCTTTACTCTGTCTTGCCTCTCTAATAACTTGACATAGAACACAAAGATATGGCACCATTGTTTCTTCAGGGCCTTGACTGATGCAACATTGTTATGGACCAACCACCCAATTATTGAATTGTACTACTGATATTCCCTATCTTTCGAAGGCACAGGGACAGGAAGAACCTGATAAAGTTCTCAATTTTATTCAGGGTTCTAGGGTATCCTTGAATGAGGATGTCCTCTAATTCCACCAGCATGAATCTGTTCTAGTATGTTCCTTGCTTCCTCTTCTCAATACTATTGGTTAAGAATTTGTATTTGCCAATCAGACTTAAATACCTTTTAGAAATGGGTATTTGTTAAAATGGTGCAGTAAGAATAGTTATTACAAAATATTTTCTCAGAAGTCTGGGGTACATTCTTCCACAAGTAGATATAGAGTCCATGGAATAATGGGCTCAAGCCTAGAAAAGATATAGGGAAGACATGAGATACATGATCAGAGTGAATCCACATTTATCTATCCTTGGCTCCCAATGCTAATACTTGTATCAGCTGATCCAGGTAAGGAGCTAGGACACTGAAAGGAAGATGTAAAATCCAAAATTCTCTGGATTCTTCAAAGTTCAAAATTCTTTCTACAGTCAAAGTCCAATGCGGTGAAGCACAAGAGAAAACATGGCCAAATCTCAAGGTAATCCTCTCCTCTTCATACTCATTGGTAAATTTCCTCTCAGAATTCTGATAGAAGAAATCACTTCATTTCTGGAATGACTCTAAACCTGCCTGATAATTTATAAACCGTCCCTGGGTAAGTTTTTGTGTTCTATGCAAATATGATTCTTGTGCTATATCACTCCAATTCAAAGGATTTTTTTCCCATTTAATATAATGCTTATAATTAAAATTAATTGGGTATCATTATGTATTTTAAGTAGGGTGGGGTGAATTGGTCCGGTATTTAACTCTGCCTCTAGAGCAGAAAGTTTTATTTAAATAAGTAACAAGAGTGCAAATGGAAAGGGAAGGAGAGAGGGAGAGAGAGGCAGAGAGAGAGACAGACAGACAGACAAAGAGACAGAGAGAGACAGAGACAAAGAGACAGATACAGAGCGGGACAGAGAGAAGAAATAGAAGAGGTTGGAGAGGAAGTAAGCTAGATAAAAGGATTAACAAACAGAGAAGGAGACAAGGAAAGGTTAGCGAAAGGAAAAGGAGAAGAGAAGGAAGATGTGAGTAAAAGAAAAGTGGAAGGAAAGAAAAAAGAAGGAAGCAATGAAGGAGGAAGAAAGGGAGGGAGGGAATGGAAGAGAAGAAAAACCTAAATATGACTATTATGATTTTAAAGGAGCAATAAATATACATTAAAGCACTATGTTCTCCTGGGGAAAAGTTATCCTATATAAATGGAATGTGTGATAATGAAATTGTTCAGACAAGTAATAATTATACCATGAGCAACCATTTTTAAAAAGATGAGGGTTTTTTTTTTCTTTCCAGAATGCATTTCTCATATTTGGAAATACTCCAAGGAAGACCCTTATTCATAAAGAAGAAATTGTGTTTTATTCTATGCTTCAACTGGAAAAGCTGCTTGGAAACTTGGACTGGCTATTTATGGAGTTTTTTGTTGACCTGTAGTGGCAATATCTTTTGAGACACTCAGTAGGGTTGACTTTGTCAAGTGTAACAAAACATTTTTCAAATATTAGGGGTTTGGCCCAACTGAGACTGTGGTTTTCCAAGTGCTGTTCCATCAATTTTTAAAACCCATTTTTTAAAGAGACATTTAATCCATACTTATTTCTTACTGCTTTACTCTTAACTCATCAAAATGTTATTTTTCAAGAGCTCTTTGATGTTCATGATACCTTTGGGCTTTATTCCTTCTTCTTCAAAACAGGAAGTTATGTTTGCCAAGGGTAAACAAACTTGAATTTTGCAAGGTATCATTTTGGTTCTAAATGTAGCAGCCTTTAGGCTTCATTGAGCCCTAAAAGTAGGAAGATGATAGAAAATAGAGTTGAGGACTTTTTCCTAAATCTAGCACATATGTCGAAGATATGGTGACCAGTAGTGAATAAGGATAATCTATTTTATTCTTCAGTGTATGGGGCCAAATTTGATGACATAATAGGAGTGAGAAGACCTGACTGCACAATCTTGAGTCCAAACATACTATCCATGAGAGAATGGGCAAGTCATAGCATTTCTGATACCTCATTTTTCTCATCTGTAAAATGGGGATAAGTACTTGCACCATCTCCCTCAGAGAGTAATTATACAGTATTTCTGTAAATTGTCATATTATATGTTTGTGGATGATGATAAAAATGATTATGATAGTGACTAGCTCATACTTGTGAAAAAGCAAGGTATTTCCATTGATCACAGATGACTCCCTATAGCAAAAGTTTATCTTCTTTTTTTTATATGCCTTCATATACAGACAAACACACACACACACACATATATATATACACACACATACATACATATATTTCTATTCCCTTCAACTACAGAGAAAAGTTTCATAAGTTACAATTATTGTTTTCCCATGTAGGAATGTTAATAGCTCCACTTTGATAAGTTCCTTGTGATTTCTTTTCACTGGTTACCTTCTCATACTTCTCTTGGTTTTTTTTTTTTTTGTATCTGAATGTCAAATTTTCTATTCAACTCTGTTTTTTCACAAGAATCCTTGAAAGTCCTCTATTCCACTGAATGACCATAATTTCCCCTGAAACATGATACTCAGTTTTGCTGGGCAGGTGACTCTTGGTTATAATCCCAGCTCCTTTGACTTCCAGAATATCATTTTCCAAGCCCTTCAATCCCTCAGTGTAGAAGCTGCCAGATCCTGGGTTATCCTGATTATGTTTCCACAATATTAAAATTGTTTCTTCTTGGCTGCTTGTAATATTCTCTCCTTAATCTGGGAATTCCAGAACCTGGCTATAATATTCCTAGGAATTTTATTTTTCGGATCTTTTTCAGGAGGTGATCGGTGGATTCTTTCAACCTCTATTTTGCCCTCTGGTTATAAAACATCAGGGCAGTTTTCTTTGAGAATTTCCTGGAGGATGATTTCTAGGTTCTTACTTTGATCATGGCTTTCAGGATGTGCAATAATTTTTAAATTAGCTTTCCTGGATCTATTTTCCAGGTCAGTTGTTTTTCCCATGAGATATTTCACACTGCCTTCTATTCTTTCATTTGTTTGGATCAGTTTAACAGCATCTTGATTTCTCATAAAGTCATTAGCTTCCATTGGCTCTAATCTAATTCTGAAGCAATGATTCTCCTCATTGAGCTTTTGAGATTCTTTTTCCATCTGGCAAATTCGGCTTTTTAAAGCATTCTTCTCCTTATTGCATTTTTGAGCCTCTTTTCCCATTTGAGTTAATCTGTTTCTTAAGGTGTTATTTTCCTCAGTCAGGCTGTTGACTCTCATTTCGTAATTTTCTTGCGTTGTTCTCATTTCTCTTCCCAATTTTTCCTCCACTTCTCTTATCTGCTTCTTAAGGTCCTCTATGGCCTGTAACCAGCTTGTATTTTCCTTTGAAGCTTTTGGTGCAGGAGTTCTTACTTCACTGTCTTCCTCCTGTTCCATGCTTTGCTCCTTTTTGTCCCCCAAATAGGAGTCTAATGTTGGAATCTTCTATCTTCTTTGTTTCCTTTACTTGCTCATGTTTCCCCTCAGTCACTTGACCCCTGGGCTTTTTGCCACAGTAGGACTCTGCCACCAGACAGGGGAGCTTTCTTCCCAAACACTGGGGTTGTCTCAGCTGCCAGAGGTATTAGATGGGTGCCCTCTCCGAGGTCTCCACATGCTCTGGCAAACTGGACACACACCCCAGGACCTCCACCCTAGACTGAAATCCAGATCCAAGAAGGTTAAAGCAAGAGCAATTACCCCTCAGACTGGTCCTTGGTCCCCTTACACTCTGCAGGCCAGGAGCTGAAGCTGCCACATGGAGCTAGCTGGCTGTGCAGGAGGGGTGGGGGGTCTCAGTGGCTTCTCGCCCCTGGGGCAAAAGCCCCTGCACTCCCACTTACTGGGCCCCAAAGTGCAGACTGCATTCACCTCTCACTTTGTCCTTCACATCTACGTGTTGATAAATCTGGAAATGGCCATAGCTGCTGCTGATGTGGAGTCCCTCAGGCTGGCGGCTGGTTGGGCCCTCCCTGGAGCTAAAGTCTTGGCATGGGGCTGGGCTCAGCTCCCAGAGCACCACGCTAGCCGATTCCTGCTGGCCTGCTGGGCTGTCCTCAGTGGGAGGTTAGCTTCTCTGTGTCATTTTGTGGGTTCTGCATCTCCAAAGTTTTTTTAGAGTCCCCTTTTTACATGGATTGCGGAAGGTGGAGCTGGAACAGTGGGGAGGTCCTGCTTCCAAGTTTATCTTCTTAAACACCAATATTTTTTTCGTAACAATGCTATACAACTATGAATCATGATACATCTCAAAAGAAGCAAAATTATAGGTGATACAAAGGTGTTTTGAGATTCATTATTACTGTAAATGTGTCATAGCACATTGCCCATGATGAACTGAATGTGAATAATTGAAAATATGTAATAAATAACATGGATGATTGGGAAAGGGAAGTGGATCAGCATCATAGCAAGATTGAAGGATGAGATATGGACACACTCTGCATTAAACTGATATCAGTAAAACATGAAAATACCTAGAGGAAGACTTCAGCATACTGGATAAATTCTGTGTGGAGACTTTATTTATGAACACATACAATAATTACATTGATTAGAAAACCTTGATGGGTTGTGATTTGGTCTGGTGTGAGAGCACCCACTATCAGTGATGATGATAATAATGGTGATGTAGGTGATGACAATATGCATTCTTCAGTTTTTCCATTATATATGCAATATTTGCATCATTTTTTTTTGCTAGGTTAATGACTTCATCATTGTGGCAAGCTCCCCATCAGAAATTCTGTTTGCCAACAGAGAAGAATACCTTTTTTCAACTTCTCACCTTACAGCTGTCTAGAGCACTAAGAGTTAAAGTAACATGTCCAAATACACAGTCAGTATGTGTCAAAGGCAAGATCTGAACTCAAGTTTTAGCAAATCTGCTTTCTGCTTAAAAGAGGCTCCTTCCTTCAACCACTCTTCCCCCAAAAACAAGAAATGGAGAGGTTTCAAAGTCAGATTTAGAAGATTAGTTGCTAAATTCAGAGCTGAACACTGAAGTAGACTTGCAGTGTATCAACAGTATTATAATACAAAGGAAAAAAAATTCTTGGGACTGGTCATCCAATCTCCATCACTCTATCCTCTTAAAAGATAGGGAATGATTGTGTTAGAAGCAAGTGGCCCAAGTACCATAAAAAAGTTCTGGTCCCCTTCTGATTACTCCATCTTACCCTAACTCCAATTATACATTGTGACCATGATTTTGTAGTGTATACTTATTTAACTGGGTTTTAACCCAGATAAAAGAACACTGTAAAGCATTTCTGATGTGGAGAGGGGAGAGGAGTTGAATAGAATCTTGAAACACATCACAAATATTAAGAGAAGTATAGAAAAGTAAATTCATATGAGTAATCTAAAAAGCTAAAACCAAATGAAGATAATGAAGTACTAACATTCAAATAGTGGGGAAGAGAAACAGCTGTTCCTTTGGAACCTTAACGTCTTGAAAAGTTATTGAGTGAGACAAATAAATAAAGCACTGGTTAGCAGATTGATTCTATAGTGAGATTTTTAAGAGGGGAAAGAAACGGGAACATAAAAAGAATACACCAGTGTTAAGAGGACAGAGCTTGCTGTTTCTCATATTTTGGAGCATGTGTAGATTTTACAAACCAGGAGGAAGGAGTAGGTGGTAACAGTGAACCTTGCTCTTATCTCACAACTGGTCAAAATTTTCAAACCACTTTAAATGAGGACAAAGAAGGTTTCTGATTCTTTATGACTTCATTTGGGGTTTTCTTGGAAAAAAACAAAAAAACTAACAACAACACTGGAATGGTTTGTCATTTCCTTCTGCGGCCTATTTTTCAGATGAAGAAACTGAGGCAAACAGGGCTAAGTGACTTTTCCAGGGTCACACAGCTATTAGGTATCAAGATGATACATTTTCCTGGTATATTTATGATCTCTCTCTCTCTCTCTCTCTCTCTGCTCAACCTACCTGTCTGATTGAACATACAGACACACACAGAGATTCTGATTTGGAAATACATCAGACTGTAAGGAAGCAGGTGGGGAAAGGGAGAGAGGAGTTAATAAGATGGAAAATATCAGGGAGTGAATAATTACAAGAAAACTATACTTCCTTAAGAAGCAAAAAGATGATTAAAAGGAAGAGAAAGAAAAAAGTAAAGATTTAAATGAATGAATGGAAACTAATGGGGTACTTTTAAATTGAGTGATATTTGAATAAATTGTGAAATATGTATATAATGGAATATTACTATGCCATAATAAGTGACAAAATATAGAATCCCATAGAGTAAGGGCAGCTAAGTGGCACAGTGAGTAGAGCGTTGGCTCCGGAGTCAGGAGGAACCCAGTTCGGTTCCAGTCTCAGACATTTAACACCCACACAAAAATACTAGCCGTGCAACCTTGGGCAAGTTACTTAACCCCAATTGCCCTCCAAAAAGGAAAAAAAAATCCCATAGAGTCCTTGGAAGAAGAAACTAATGTCGAGAGAAGTGGGGGGAAAAGAACAATTTATATGAGGACAATGACACTAGCAATAATATTGATAGAAAAAACAATACTTTTTTTAATGCACAGAAAAGAAGCTCAGATAAGCAGGAAACTTTTCATAGTGAAGTGATGAATTTATCACATACCTTTTTTTAAAAAAGCATGTGGTATGAAATGGAAATTTGATTGTCATATAAAATGATCCTTTGGTGTATTGTCACATGGAACTTCTTATTGTTGTTGGGTTTTGAGCTCAAAATAAAAAAAAAAATATTTAAAGTCAAATATAATCCTTACGACCTAACAGCTTTTTCTCTTTCTTTCAAGTAAGATTCCTTTAAAAAAAATAAAAATTCATTGAGTTAAAAACACAACAAAAGAGTAACAGAACACATTTGTATGAGGTGGAATACAGTAACCAGTTGACAGAATATTAAGTAAATCTGGAGAAACTAGCTAAGTTTGGTCTTATCTGGCAAAGAGTAGAGCCCTGGTTTTTTTTTTGTGAAGGTTGACTGGGGTTAAGTGACTTTCCCAAGGTCACATGGCTAGTAAGTGTGTTAAATGTCTGAGGTCGGATTTGAACTCAGGTCCTCCTGACTTCAGGGCTGTTACTCTATTCACTGTGGTACCTAGCTGCCCCTAGAGCTTTGGTTTTTAACAGAACACATAGTACTATCATCAAAATTTGAAATCACTTCAGAATTATTGCTTGGCTCAAGTAGTTTGCACAATTAATTTGAGGGGTTACACTATGTGAACTTTGAGGTCCCTTCCATCATTAAATCTATGGACCTGTGATAAACTCAGAGATAGTAGAAACCTTAGAGACCATTTAGTTCAAGTGGTGCATGTTATGTCAGACATTAATAAGACTTTATTGGAAACTTCCTATGATTGAGAACACAATTCTTTATGCAACCCATGCTGCCTCTGAAAGCTTTACCTATTAAGAAATTTGCCATACCAGAAATTCTAACACTGCAACTCCTCCCCATTGCTCTTGGTTTTAAACTCTGGGCTCAATCCTAAGAAGTTAATTCAATCTTTTCTGTACTTAAAACTAAACATCATATTCCCCTTTAATCTTCCCTCATCTTCTTTCAATTTTGAGAAGTCATGCTATGTACTGTTGCTGGTAGTAAAATAAAACAAAATAAAAGTTGCCCAACTTTGACCTTTTCAGTCTTCTTTTATTGTCCCGTAACTTCTTACTTGCATAGAACAGAGCTCCTGAATCTGGAGCTGACACCAATTTATCAACTGGCTCATTTAGCCCCATCACCTTTTTTTTCCCTTATTAAGTAGAAACCACGGAATATTTGCTTCAACTGAGAGAAGGGAAGTAATAGAAATATACTAAGAACAGAGGAAGATCTCTGATAAAAAAATATATGAAATTTGACATTAAGATTTCAAAAGTAACCGAAAAGAAAGTAATTAAGAAAGGAATTCCAAGAAGAATTTCAAAAGCACTTATTTTAGGTAGGAATCTTATACTGCCTATCATATCTTGACTGATGATGTGCTCCAACCATGTTGCCTGAGAGAGCTAAGAGAACTATAATGCCTCCTCAAATGGAGGAGAGATTTATCAGACAAAGGAAACTCTAGTTGAAAATGGAAAGAGGTTTATGTGGTTCTAAAGATAACACCTCAAAAGGTATGTATCTGAAGACCAATATGAAGAAGTAACAAGGTGAAAGATGAGTAGAACTCTCCTGCAGTAGAGGGGTCTACAAGGTCCCTTTGTATGGTAGATAGGGTACAATGTGATCCTCATATGACTGCATAGATAAAGACCAACTATGTGTAATTATACATCTGGTGAAGGTGCGTGTATGGGGGCAGAGGGAGAGCAGAGATGCTATACTTGATTGGGTGAAGGCTAATAGAAAGAAGCAGGATTACAGTACCAAAAGACATCAGTTTTTCTGATGTGTCAGGGGCATGAGTTTTTCCCTTCAAGTGCATACCATAGTGAAATAGGTTCCTCAAATGCACCTATTCCAAGTGCAATCTCTATGAATATACACTCTTTCTACTAAGAATATGTTTTTTTGTGAGATAATGAGTTCCAATTTCATGGGGAAAATGTTCTATTTTTACTTTTATCATTATACCATTTTCTTAAGAGCATTTACTTTGACTAATGAAGTATTATGTGTAGTTGCCACTCAATGGGTTTTCAGTTGTATCTGACTCTTGTTGACCCATTTGGGGTTTCCTTGGCAAAGATATTGGAGTAATTTGTCATTTCCTTCTTCAGCTCATTTTACAGATGAGGAAACTGAGGTAAATGGGGTTTTGACTTACTCAGGGTCACATACCTGAGGCAGATATATAGATAAAGACACAGATATAGATATAGATGTATTATGAGATCTTCCTGACTTCAGGTTCAACATTCTATCCATTGTACCCCCTGGCTACCACAAGGGATGTATTGTGGCTGGTAAAAAGAGATGCAACATTTAGGAGCTCATGAGCTATGATTTGGAAAGCATTGACAAAGTATGCAGAATATCTTTGGGAGCTCAGTGTTGGGAGGAGGGTGGATAGATGCTGACAAGCATCCCCTCTTCTTTCACCTAATCCTCCCATAGTTTGATCTTATGGCCCTCAGCTCTTCTGGTTGCTCTCCTCTGGTCACTATACCATTTATCAATGTACTTCTTAACATGTGGTGCCTAGAACTGAAAAGAATGATCTAAATGAGTTGTGACAAGAATGGAGTATAAAAGAACTATTTACTACCTATTCCTGAGCTCTAAATCTCTCTTAATGTGCCCTAAGTTTTTCTCTTTCCTTACTATTCCAAATATTTTTGTCCTTAACAGGGAAAACAGACAAACAGAAATAAAATTAGAATTTATTATCACCAATCTTCATCTCAACAGAGCTTTAAAAAAAAAACTTTTAAAAAAGTTCTCCCTAGATTTTGCTAGACTCTGTCTCAGTTAATTCTGAACTTTAACACTCCTGACACTTTGCTTATAGGCGTATGTCACAGTTTTGTATTTGTTATCTGTTCCTGGCCTTTGCTTTTATCTTCTTTATAATTGCTCTGGTAGATGAGGTCCCTGTGTATATTACACTAAGATTACTTGTTCCTTTGCTCTTCATTAAAATTGTTTATTTTTCTATTTTCAGAATTTCTTTCTTCTAAGGTACCCAAAGACAAATGTTTCCTTTGACCCAAGGGAATTACAAAAATATGGAGTTTCCAAAGGCAGTTTACTGGTGGTCAGAGGTGAATGGCAGCAAGGTCGGAATCTGTAGGGTAGCCCATTTTTTTCCCTTGATAATTATTCTTTTTTTTTTTTTGCTTTTTAGTGTTCCTGCTAATTAGAATATTTGCAAGTCAGATTTTCTGTTCATACCTTCTATTTTCAGGAAAAATTTAAATGTCTCTCTTTTTAAATGATTGATATATTTTTATTTAGATGAGTAAGCTGAACTTTAAAAGATACATTATCTGGGACTGACTCAAGCTCCTTTGATTTTGGAATATTCTCTGCCATTCTTTTCATTGATTTATGATTGCTACAGAATAATCTTAGTCTATCTCGATTGACATTTCCTTCATACACAAGGTCTTATCTTTTGACTACTTGAAAAAATTGTAATTTATTGCTTAAATTGTAAAATTTAATAATTATGTTCCTTAGTGTTTCAAGTATGACTCTCTCACCGCTGTATAAGGCAATCAATAAATACTTTCTCATCTCCATTCAATAGTTCTGTGTAGTTTCCTCTTATCATTTACTGCAGTATAATATTTAGGCATTAGAGTACATTTTTCCTTCTCTTTCTGTCTCTTCTGGATTGCCAATGTTCCTTCTTTTTTTCTTCACAACCCAGTCTTCCAGAACAGTCACTTTGACTGGAATAAAGTACTTGCTGTTTTTTTCCCCCTCAAATTGTTATATTTCCCTGCTCTTCTGTCAGATTTTCTTCCATTTCAATATTTTAGCTCCAAATCTGTCATTTTCAGAGACCCTACTACATGAGAATGAATCCATCAGGTATGCCAATTATTCACTCTTTGTTTTCCATTGGTTTCTCTCCAAGCACACTAATCCCTGATGCAGTTTTCCTGTTACTGTGCTTTTAATTGGTTTTATTATTCTTTTCCAAAACTTCCAGAGTTTTTTTGTTGTGCCATGACCTATGGGGAATCTGTAAAATTATTTTCTTCAAATAGAGTCTTGTTTTTGTTTTGTATATTTCTTTTGACAGTTAATATAATATAATAAAGTAATAATTTTTTTGTGAATTATACTTTAATAGCTTAATTATTGTGGGTATTTACATACACCTAATCTTGCATGTGTATAATCTTTATCTTCACATCAATTATATACAGAAGCCTCACCAAGCATGCTGAAAGTCTGTCCTTGATATGCCATGGAAAATAAACATCAGGGTGCCTACTCAGCTTGAAGTTAAGAGGAGACATAAATATTCCAAGTATAAACATGGGTGCTTGCTGGAGGCTACCTCTAGTCATGGTATGGCTGAAAGCAGAGAAACCTTGTAAAGTTCAGGATAGTCATTAAGGAGAGCTCAGGCTTCAGGGGCCATCTGTACCCTATGTGTCTATCCTTTGCCTTCTCCCAAAAGGTCTTCTCAGGTACTAGAAGGAGCCTACTGGGGAGAGAGAGTTAGGGGTGGGGCTGGTCAGGGAAGACCTGAGGCCCCCAGTATACAGATGGGTGGTGCTTGTGTTGGCAAACAAAGGCCGTTGAGTGGGCCTGGAAGGTCAAAATAGTGTTTATTTATCCAGCTGGTACATGGTAATGGGGGAAGAGCTGGGGTCTCAGTAAAATTGTGACTATTTTGACTCTGAAGCTTCACACTTCGCCTGCCGCTTCTGTCGTGCCAGCAAACGCCGTTCCCGCTCAAACACTTTCATGTGGCCCACATAGTCCTGGTGCTCGCAGAGGTCCCAGACATACTTCTCATGGCCACAGGCCAGGAAGTTTGGAAAACTGTCCCGCTTACACTTCAGTAGCTGGATGAGATGGTGTGTGCAGTAATCCTGCTGTTGCAGAAGCTGCTGTGCATCATTCATTTCCTGCTGTGTGGCCACCATCACTTGCTCCTTGAGTGCCTGGAAGCCATGATATGGGGGAAAGGTAGGCATGTGCAATGGGTCGTGCTCCACCTCCGGGTCTCAAAAGTAGCGCGAGTCAGGTGCGAACCCATTGCTGCTGCAGCCTGTGAGGCCATAAAATAATAATTTTAATAATAAACTAGCATCTATATAGCACTTTAAAATTTCTTATGCATATCTTAGCTATCTCATTTTACCCTCTCACCCCTGGAATGTAAGTTCTATTAATGTCTTCAATTTACATATAAGGAAAAAAAAGGAAATCAACTGTGATTTGTGCAGGGCCACACAATTATTGTCTTTGATCAGATTTGAACTTAGGACTTACTGACTCTAGATCCAGCACTCTGTCTGCTGAGCCATTATACCTGATTAGCATATGATACATTCAATATATTTTGACTTTATAATTTTTATATATATTCCCTTTAGTCTTCATGGACCCCACTCTCTGTTTACTCACTTAAATATCAAATTTTCTCTTTTGGAGTTTTTGACTTTCAGCCTTTTTCTTTCACTAGTAACACCTATTGGACCCATTGGTCCCTCTTGCTTTCATTGTGATGGTCCATTTTTCCTTCTTTATTCAAAAGCTTTTCATTAGGACATGTTCAATCTTTGTTAGTTTCCTGTCCAGAGTAAATTCTAAGAAGAAAATGCTGACCTGATCTATGCTTTTTGTGCTCTGTTGTACTTGGACAAGGAAGGCTCTTTCTCTAATTGGTTCTTCACTACCATGTAACAGCTCTGTTCTAGTATAAAAGGGTGGGCTGAGTGTAGCAAGGTTGAATGGGAGCTTCAGGAATTTACATTCTCTGACATGATATTTTGAGGTTCCTGCCTTATTTGCCTTCTTGTTCTATTGATTTGGTTTTAATTTGTATAGATGTAGCACATATATTGTTCTTTTGAATATATATTGTTTGAATAATTATATAAAAAAACTACCATGTCATCTTGGATATCATAGGAGTCCTTATATAATTTCAGAGTAAGGGATAATAATTATTCTTTTTCTGAACTCTTTGTTATCTGTCCTCTTCAAATATTGTATATTTGACAGACTATGCCCATATTTCCTCTCCTGTATAACAAATTCTTAGATCAAGTAATCACTTCACCCTAAAGTCTCCATCATTTGTGCCCCAATCACTGGTTTCTCCTTGTTAGTGAGAATTAAATCCAGAATAGTAATTAACTTCATTTGTTCCTCCATTTTTAAAGGATGAAATTATAATTAAGCAAAGTGAATAAATTGGTAGCTACTCTATATTGTACAAAGAACAAGAACTTCATCAGATTTGCACATAATTAAAGTCTTCTCCCACTATAATACTATATTGCCATTCCAAGTTTATGATCTGTTACCAAAATTTGAGTCCACAGACATCCCTCTTTGTGGTATGCTGAGGATATCCTTTGGGGATGGGCAGACAGTCCATAGCGACACTTCCCCTCACTTCAGGAATTAATTTTCAGCATCCTAACACTCACAGCTCAGGAACTTAATTATCATCACCCCCTAGCTCAACTCCCCACACTATCCCAAGTATCTTAAGACTCTGGGGAAATTAAAAATAGGTCTTTTCTCATACACATCCAGTTTAGGGAAGTCTGATCAAGAGATTAAAAGTTAGAATTTACACTGGAAGGTAATAGGAGAGACACTTCTCTTATCTTCTTAAAACAGTATCAAAAGGAGGAAAGATGAGCAGTTCTATATGTGTAAAAGTGTTCAGACAGTTGTCAAATCAGGGTAAGTGGGTAAGATCAGGGGGAAAATGATGCCTGCATCTTCAGCAATCTCTTTGATACATGCATTTATTTATCAGGCTATCAGAGAGATCAAGTCCCAACAGATTCACTTAGTAGTAGAAATTATTGCTGAACAGAAAGCTTATATAATCCATTATGAGTCAGAATTTTTATCAAACCACCTAATTAAAAGTTCTTTCTTTCTTAAACTGCTTAATGAGGGGTTGCATCATGGTGCCTATGATGAGTCTGGGGTTTTCAAGGATTTAAGGATGGAATAAGTAAATGCACAGCACGATATCTCATTAACAATCATGCCATCCCATGGGGAGTATATATAGCCCAACATTGTATCTACTGTAATAAATATTGGAAGCATGTTCAACAGCAACCACTAAGCTCCCTTTTGACATTCTGCCTACTGTGCCTTCTCAAAAATATTTATTCATTCAATGTCTTTCATTCACAACCTCCCTTAGAGACATCCATAGGGTATTGCGATTTAGCCACCTAATAGGTTTTGTGTGTGTATGTGTGTGTGTGTGTGTGTGTGTGTGTGTCCAAAGCTTATGGATTCAGGGCCTAGGAATTAGTTTCTGTATGCCACATGTAAACTGACCCATCAGTAACTATTACTTTCAAATAGTACCTAACTAAGAATTATATCTAAAATATCTCCAATGAATGGTAATCTAACTTTTATTTGAAAAATCTTTAGTGAGGGAGAATGTACTATTTCCCTCATAGATTATTCTACTTTTGACTCTACTTGTTAGGAATATTTTTTTATATCAAAAGTAAACATGCTTCTTCAACTTCTTCAACAAATTTTCTTCTAGTTTTTTTTTTGGGGGGGGGACAGCAAAAAAACCCAACAAAAACCTTTTCCACCTTAGACACTTTAAAGTATTTGAAAAACAGCTATAATGTCTACACAAAGTCTCCTGTAGGCTAAATATTTACAGGTCCTGCAGCCATTTCCCATATGCTCTTATCTCGGGGCAGCTAAGTTACGCAGGGGCTTGAGCATTGGGCTGCAATTAGGAAGATGAGTATTCCTGAGTTCAAATCTGGCCTCAGATATTAACTACCTGTGTGATCTTGGGCAAGTCATTTAACCCTGTTAATCTCAGTTTCCTCATCTGTAAAATTAACTGGAGAAGAAAGTGGCAAACCACTCCAGTATCTTTGCCAAGAAAACCCCAAATGGGATTATGAAGAATTGGATAAAACTGAAATGACTGTATAACAACAAATTATCTCAAGATTTCTCATCCTGGTCATCATTCTCTGGAAACTACACAGCTTCTCAGTCTTCTTTCACTTAGTGTAAGGACACCAGTGATTTCTTAATTATAGATGCACATAACAAAATTAAGAATGCAGAAGAAAGGAACCAGAGGGCTACCTGAGTAGTAATCCAGTAGTACATCCAGCTCTTTACCAAGTTGATTTTTCTTAGATTCCAGGGGAACCACAGGAGCTTGAAAGAAACTTGTCACCCAACCTCCACACAAATCCTTTGCAGTATTGCTAAGTGGGAACCTGAGATGTTTTGAAAGGATGTAACCTAACAGTTAGTAGTAAGCTGGAAGTTGAAAGGAATTTTCTAGCACCATGTGGGATAGGAGATTGAGACAGGAAAAAAAAAAAAGTTCAAAAGGCAGAGACTAAAATGCCTAAGGGCCTTTTTACCTAGTTGGCTAAATTTGTCTGGTTAGAAGTTGGAGTTAATGATGGCCCCTGGGACTCTTAAGCAAAAGAGCTGGTTTCCTCCTGAGTATGTGGTGGCAGAAGATTAGCAGACTTTAGCATAGAATAACAGTAATCATATTAAATGCCAGAATCAGAGACGTTCAGCAATATTAGAATTGAACACCATGAAAAGGAATCTATACCATTGTAGGCATATAACACTGGAAACATCCCACAAAAAGTAGATCAATAGTAAAAAAAATGAACAAAAAAAGACAATGTGCCTTTTCTGATGACTTCACCTGAGGACATTAGCGTCTGAGAGATGAATTGTCTCTGCATATACTGTACTCTGACCATACCCATTTTGTATCCACACATCCTATCATGAGTGGTTCCCGAACACTTGTTCCCTATGTTCATTCCTCTGCACAATTGGTAGTATCTGAGTATGGTGCAAATATTGATTGCCAGTTCACTTCCTAGGATGTTCATTCGTCTTTCCCTTTAAACCAATGTATCCACTGATTAGCTAGTAAAAGAAACATGCTGGTTGGAGCTTGTGAACTAGAGCTTTCAGTAGATTTTCATCCATTCTCACAACATAACACTATATTGTGCTACTGTGTGTAGGAATAAAGGGAGATTTATGAGGGAGATCATGGGTGTGACACTACAATAGAGTTCCCCAAACTAAAAGTATACTCCAGATGTGGACCATACAGAGTAGATTACAATGATGCTATGACTTTCCATATTCTGGATACCATTGTTGTAATATAGTCCAAGATCAAAATTTCTCTTTTTAGCTGTAGTTGTCATGTTACATTGTAGACTCATATGTAATGTACAGTCCAATAAAGCTAACAGATCTTGTCTATATGAATTGCTGTCTAGGAACCCCCCATCTTGAACTTAAGTTGATTTTTAAAATCTCACATATGGACTTCACATTTACCTCAAGTTTCTTGTAATTAGATTTAATGTCATGTTTTTGCCAGTCAATATCTTCTTCAAGCCCTACTCTACTATCCAACAAGTTAACTAACTTCAACAGTTTTTTGACCTCAATAGACTTCATATGCCATTGATTCCTTCGTTGTCATCACTGATGCAACTGTCAAACAATATAAGACCAAGGACAGATGCAAGGGGAACTCCATTATAGAACTCCCTCCAAAATGACTCCAACAATCAAAAACAATCAGATGGTTACAGCTGAAAGGGATATTTGCATTCATCTATCCAAATTCCCTCATTTTACAAATGAAGAAAACTGAGACTCAGTGAGTTTTAAGTGACTTATACAAGGTCATTTGTATTAAGTGGTCAATTTATTAAAATTAATTATTAAGAATATTAATATTATTATACCATATATTAATATAATGATATTGATTAATGATATTATTAGGAAAATAAGATTTAATTCCACTTCCTGTAATTCAAATAATTTATTACTAAAATTCTGTAACTATTGATTTTCCACCAGTATCTAATTAATTGTACTGTCACCTTTTCTTCATCTCTATTTCTTGATCAAAGGATGGCATGCTATTTTATCACTTTTTTTTTCTAAAATATTGTTAAACTAAATCTCCAGATTTATCTCCTCATCTAAAAGCTTAGTAACCATCTTGGGAAAAAAATATCAGATTATTATTTTATGATACAGCTATGCTGATTATGTGTTTGTGTGCATATGTGTGTGTGTGTGTGTGTGTGTGTGTGTGTGTAGTTCATGCTTACTTCTCCAGTGGTCCACAAAGCCCCTACATATTTTTGAATTTTGCCAGGAATGTAAGGCAAGTTCACAAGTCTAAAGTTTTCAAAATCCATTCTTATCCATTTTTTAAAAACAGATAATTTTCTCTTTTCTTTTCTTGATTGCTTCTACCATATTTGACCACTTTCAAAATAACTAGCTTCACAAGCACATGAGCCAGATTTTGTTTGCTTGTTTTTGAATATCCTGAGACTGATATTGTCAGATTCAGGTGACAAACTCATTGAGGGAATATATGTGCTGTTTTATCTGTTTATTAGTTTCAACTTTCAGTCATATATGCTCTACCTTTCCCAGTACAAAGATTCCTTTGCAGAAAAAAATAAAGTAAAATAACACTTGTGCCAGTCTTCCTGCTCTTTATTTCAATTCTGTCCAATATGTATGATACAGCTGCTGTGTGCCAGGTTCTGAGGTGAGAAACGGCAATAAAAAGGTGAAAAAGAAAGGAGAGGAAAAGAGAGAAAGGCAGAGGAAAGGATTGGGGAAAGGGGAGATTGGAAAAAAGAAGGAGAGAGAAAAAAATAGGAAGGAAAGGTGGAAAGAAAGAAGGAAGAAAGGAAGGAAGGGAGGAAAGAAGGAAAGATGGAAGGAAGGAAGGAAGGAAGGAAGGAAGGAAGGAAGGAAGGAAGGA